>NW_015091194.1:0-129661 GCF_001431845.1 Calidris pugnax | reverse complement strand
ACCACACTGCACGGTAGGAGGGGGGGGGGGGGGGGAAATAAAAAAAAAATCAGTCTCCATCCATATCATACTTTCTCAAAGGAAAAAAAAGATAGAATAAGCACGCCAAACAAAAGAATCTATATTATTATATAGTGGTGCCTATAGCACCACTATTAAAAGGACTGTCTGCTGTTGTTTTCAAGTTGTCACCTTTTATTATTTTATCCAGTTAAAGAAGAGGAAGCACCTTACCTGGATATCACTCAGCTTATTCAGGAAACGGGATGTTATCTGAGGTCCATTCTCCATAGTTGGAATGTGCAAATGCTGACATTGAATAAAGAAGGAGGCAAGGGGGAAGACAGAGAGGTTCACTAAGAATTTTAATAAATATTTATCAAGCTTTCTAGCTCTCCTTACAAGTAGGCAAGTATTGTTGAAATGTTTTCTATAGGAGGGCATGCTGAGCCAGCAAAAAGTAGGATTAGTTGAATTGTTATGCTGTTTTCAAACAAAGGCTAATCTAAGATCTGTCCAAATCTTCGGAAAGATCTGTCCAAAATGGAGAGCATATTGTACAGGCAAGAGTAGAAACATTACATACAGCATTTCATTTCAAAGTATATAATGCAGAAGCACAACAGGTACATTTATAGTACTTATTATCTCTCAGCATCTTGATGTCTCTCATGTTATCTCATGAGATGTTAGCATCTCATCAGATGTTAGCATCTGATAATACCAGTATATTTATTCCATCTTATTAATTCAAGAAATATCACTTTACAGGCGTTTACTGTACTTGTCATATTTAATGGAACAAAGCACATCAAGATAGGCAGCTGCAATAACGAGCCTTCTGAATTAACTTTGTGCTGGCTAAATAGCACCAAGTCAGCTTATCAGACTGTGGAATTCCAACTGTGTAGGAGAAATCTCCCATACAGTGGATTTCTGCTCAGAAATTTGATTCCTTGCAAAAATCCTTCCTGTCCTCACCTTTCCCAGGTGCCTTCAAATTTGGAAAAAATGTTCAATAAAGGAAACGGGGGAGAAGATATTTTTCTGTATTTTTAAAGAGGCTGGGAACTTTTATTTTTTCCTTGTGCTAGGATTTGAAATGTTATGATTTCAGCTATTAAAAAACCACAGAAGATGAGAGGGAAAATTATCTTCTGACAACATACTAGTAACACACTTGAGAAACAACATAGTGACACTGTTAATCTTTCCAGGAGCCTCTGGCAGCACTCCTTTTTTCTATCTAACTTGTTTTTTGCTTCAGCTGCAATTAATTATGATAAAATTCTAAAGAAAGAAAAAAGGGAAGGGGGGAAGATACATTTTCTTACCTTGCCCTTATATAAAATTTTAGAGATGGGACACACAATACAAGCTGTTCCAGCACCAAACATCTCCTTTACTCTGTTCTCTTCCAAGGCAGTTGTCAGGTCACTCATGGTGATGTATCGCTCAGACACTTTAAATTCTCCCTGCACAGGAAGAATCAACCATAAAAATTGTAAAAAGCTTAAAAATGGTCTGTATTCCTGTTTTCCATGTTGAAACATCTCTAAGAACTATTAGCCTAGTGGCAACAAGTCAAGTTTTGGCTGGGATCTTGTGGTCTTTTCAAACCTCCCAGTATCCCAGGAGATAGTCTCTAATCAAAAGAATGACTTTCAAGGAAGCCAGTGGTTCATCAGATACGATGCTGATGGTTAAATGGCACTTTCTTCTGATTTGGTACGAATATCAATGTTGCATTAGGGAATAACACAGCAGAATTTGTCATGGGGTTATGTGACACAGGATCTGACTACTCATGATCTCAAACATGCTACAGTTTGTACAAAAATTACTCAATTATGTCAACAGAGCTTTGCATCCTACTCAGACGATTCCTAAACAAAATACATTCTGCTAATTCCACCTGCAATGGCATAACAGCAACTAGATGTGATATAATTCTTTAATTCCTGATGAAATTTCACACTGTAGCCTGCACACAGCTGTCACCTACAGAAATTAACTGTACTGCAGGTATGAGTAAAGCAATTCACATTGGACAGTCTTAAGAGGAAGTGTTTTACCTTCTACAAGTGTTGAAGAATGCATAGCAACTGATGGAATGCATAGCAACCGATTGAGCGGACATGTTTAAAGAACAAAAATAAACATCAAACTTTGAAAATTTTCTTTCATGGATTTATGTGGACTTTATTGTCACAGAATCGCCTAGGTTGGAAGGGACCTTTAAGATCATCCAGTCCAATCATTAGGAAAAAAAACAAAACAAAACAAAAAAAATCCCAACCAAACACACCCACAATAAACCATATTCCCAAGCACCATGTCAATTCGTTGTTTGAGTATCTCCAGGGATGGTGCCTCAACCACTTCCCTGGGCAGCCCATTCCAATGCCTGATACCACTTTAAGTGAAGAAATTCTTACTAATATCCAACATGAACTTCCCCTGGTGCAACTTAAGGCCATTTCCTCTTGTCCTATCGCCTGTAACTTGTCCAATCAGACCAAACTAAAGCTTAGCCTTTGTTTTATATATAAGCTCTTCAACATGAAACAGAGATAGCAGAAAACATGATTAGCTCTGGACAGGATAGTATTTGGAGAGAGAGGCAGGGAACACCGTGTAAGCAGAGTTTCAGGCAGGTTAGGGAATGGAGGTCAGGAAGAAGTGAACAACCTTTGTGAGAGTAGAAGACACGTAATTATTCAAGAGGACCCAGGTGAGAGTCTGGTATCTCACATACAAGACCTATCAACTGGCAATATCTCTCTGTCTTGTAAAAGAGACTGGACTGAGAATTGTGCATGCACATCTGCACTAGGGGAGTACCAATATGAATAAAGATGCACAAGAGTTCAGTGCAGGTCCACAAATGGCACACATTTGCCACAAAGTGCATGCCCAGCTCCCTTCACTACAAGTTAGATTTAAGTGATATAACTGCAAACTGTATTTCAGGAAGTCTTTCGGCTACAGGTGGTTGGAAGCTGAACGAAGGAGAAAGTACCACACAGGCCTGTGTTACTCCTGTTGCTCCTCCCTAAAGATAAGCCTGGTGAGAACCAGGAGATGGGATACTGGGCTTGATGGACCTTTGGCTGTATAGTACTCTTATCCAAGCCACAATAAAACCTTGGAGTATGGTACAGGGAGAGCGAACAATCTGCGCATTTCAAGCCATAAGGTAGTCCCAAATGTCCAAATGAGTATTTGGATGGATACACTTACAGAACTGGAGTCTGGAAGCAGACAGATGACTTCAAGACTGATTTTAGGCTGCATGCTACTTATTAAAAATAAGGGTGGAACCATGAGAACTAAGTGGAGAAATAGTGTGCTGATAACTGAAGGATAGCTGTGGTCATGCACGGTAATTGTCCGTTTCCTTGCTTTAAGTTGCTGGTACCAGTGGATTTAATGAGAATTTTCATGTTGTATACTACATGGAGCTGCTTTAACAAGCTTGGTATTGTTCTGTGTGACAGGTGTGGGTATTCTGATGATGTTGCTAAGAAACTATGAATTAGCATGCCCATAGTTCCTATTTAGGTTAAGAGATTTGACCAGATCAGCTGAACTTCAAGATACTGAGCACCAGGAATGCTTTCTTTTGTCAATATTATAACATGATAGTTGAAACCATTACTGCCAAGGTCAAAACACTCACCCAGTTGCGTGCCAGATCCAAAATGCTTTGTCTTGTCACTCCTGGAAGGATGATGCCATCTAAGGGTGGGGTTGCTAGTTCATTTTCTGTCAAACACAAAAGAAATAGAAACACTGGTTGAAAAACAAAGAAATGAAAAAAAAAAAGTGTTTACTGATATTCCACCAAATATGAAAATTAAAAAGATTAATCATATCACAAACCCAGTAAGATGCAATATTTATCAGAGTTTTATAAGAACACAAGTTACACAAATTCAATTCCAGTAAGTTGTCTTTGAGTGTTTGAAACCTTTTAAGTACCCTTCAGTGGGTGGGGAAGATTGTAATAGATTAATAAATACAGGGCTAACACCTAGTAGTAAGTTTTATTCCTCAGTGTGTTATGGATTAGCTGTATAACTACTGGGAACCCATGAAAGGCTTAGTCTTCAAACTCAGAATAGAGAGGCACAAGGGAAAGCAATGCCTAATAATCCCAGGGCAGATCATGACTTTTCCTGAAGCGCTTTACTTAATTTAAGAATATAGGGTTCACTATACCTACTTCCTAGCATTAATATGAAACATCTATCAGAAATTTTGAGGCTCATTTACTGAACAAGCAAAGCATCGGAAACCTTTCCAAATGCACCTTGAGGGGACACTTTTGTCTTAGTGTAGACATCTTTTTTTCCCCTAATTTTCTCTTTGCAAAAAAGAGAAACCCTAATAAAATTCCAAAAGCACTAACTATTCAAATGGTTCAATTAGTTTGTTAGCTTGCTTTTCATAAAAAATGAAATGGTAGATAAATGGTAATTCATACTTGGTAAATACCTAAATAACAATACAGAAGCTTGTATGTAGTCTTTGTTCCTCCATCTGACTTTTTCAGCAAATCAGAGCTAATCTTTTTCATTTTAAACCATCACTTTTATTTGAAACCATCACATAGCATACTTGGTGGTTTCTATTATCAGAGAATACTGAGCATTTACTCTTTCAGCCAGCCAGCCTTTTTTAAGGCAGTCTCAGATTTGCACTGAGAAGTGAAGACATCCACAGTCTTTCAGTAACACTCTTAATATCTTTTTCTAACCATTTTCTCTTCCCAGTGAGAATTCATTATATTTCTTGATCTTATAAGGATACTACCCTACTCATTAAATCCACAAACCATTAAGGGTTTTGATTCATTTTTACCTAGATCACATAAAAGAACAAGATATGTATCTGCATGTTTTTATTTTGCCCCCTTCTCCCTACCCATAAAAGATCACTCAATCCAGGTCTGTTTGAAGCAGTCTCGAAGGAGAAGCTGTCCTAAAAATGTTTCTACAGGTCCTGTGAAAACTTGGAGCTGGGTAGAAGAGAAAAACACACTGTATCCTTGGACTAAGAGCGCAGGTTGAGCTCAGGTGTTTAATACTCTGTTTTCAACAGTCAGCTAGATAATTCTGTGTACAAACACCACCTGCCAGCCAGTGCATCCACAGGGTCCAGACTGACTACAGCATGGGCTCTCTTCTGCTCTTCAAGAGGGGGTTTGGGAGCTGCTGGGGTGGGACAGGGGAAATGGAGGATAAATAAATGGAATCGTTCACTGAATCTGCTACTCACTGTCCATTCTCTCAGGAAATGTCTGTTACTTTTTAACGCAGCCACCCCTGCATTTATTAATTTGGACTAGAAGTTTTTCCTACCTATGGTTCCATGTTCCTCTTATGAGGATACACACACACGTAAGTAATAGATATAAACTACCATACCAAAATGTATAAAAATGCTGCGCTACAATAGGCTATGTATTCTGCTCTGGTTTGAATAACCAACAGTGCTATTCCCCAACCTATCCCAGACTCCTAAGCACAGGAGTGGTCTCTTCTTATTCCTATAGTTAGTAACAATAGCTTTCCATTTTTAAGAGTCTGTCTATAGCACCACTACAACTTGTGATTCTGGCACAATTATCAAAAGAAGAGGACTTAAAAACTTTCCATGAGCCATATGGCTCACCTGATTCTGAACATTGAAAATCTGATGTTCTGCATCTGTGACCCAGCCATAAACAAGTTCTCTCCTTTCTCTAACAGAAAACTTCAAATAATGTGGACCTTAATACCAAAGACTGTGACTACACACCAAATAATGTTCTCTACTCGGTGAATGTTGCGACAGACCTTGGCCAGGACCTGTTTAAGCTCAGCAACATATATTAATTGATTTGAGCTGGTTTGAAAAGGTGCCAGGCCAAACCAGCCGCCAAACAGCACTGAGCAGACAGGACATGGGAGTCTCAAAATGTTTCAAACAGCCTGCTCTGCAGAATTTTGTCAAGTACACATATGATGCCTACCAGCCTGGGGCCACCCAAGGAACATCTGCTCCCCTGGTATCCGGCAGAGATGATAACGCTATACAACACAGCATGCCAAAAACCCTCATCCTCTCTGTGAATGGATGCCAAACCAGGCTGCCTATGGCATCAGTTTGTCCATCTCCAAAAAAAACCTGACTGTGAGCTCACAGACTCCATTTGGCTTCTGAATATTTTGAAGGGTTAGAAGCCTTCAAACATATAGTAGCAAAAAGGGGGAGAAAGGCATTTGAAGGAAAATTTCAGGGTTTCTCTTCCATTGACTACTGTTACTGTTATAGTAGTAGCACTACCAGTCCAGTGCCCCATCACACCAGTCACAGTCTAGGCATGCTGTAACAATGGAACTCCATCAGAGTGTTTAAAAGGACTTTTAAAATGAGTTCTTGCATATTACACAGCTTCAATCTTTACACATGTGTATTTATGAACACATAGGAGATAAGATTCCAAACGTGGGATGCCTCCAGTAGTAGTCACACAATAATAACGCTGAGAAATTCACCAAAATATATTGTACCAAAATCATAATGGATGCCAAGTGAACTTCAGGGTCAAGGAGAACCCAGGAAACCCCGATTTCACTATTATTAACAGCTGACTTCCTCTAACAGGTTTTTTCTGCACCCTTCTATTTCTTCCTATTTCCTTCAGGCTTTTCTTCTACTCTCCCCTCATGCAATCACTCTGTCTTCTCATCTCTGTCGATTTATTTTCCTCACTTATTTTCCCCTCCTTTTCTTTGTCTGCCATCTCATTCATCTCCTGCTCTCCACTCCATGCTATTGCTATGGCTTTCTACTAAAGCAGAAGGTATGATCCTTATTCTGTAGGTAATCTACTTGTACAAGAAACTTCTGCAGCACAAAGAATCCTCCACCTACAGAAGACTAAGCAAATTTGCCTGATGTTTCACTTGACTGTTCCAGAGAATCTTTTAACATATTTATTTTTTAATTTATGTAAGCTATTTTGAAGTAGGCACTATTAATCCCCATTTTAATATCAGCACAAAAATATTAAGTAATGCCTGCATGCTATTCACAATGCCTTAACATTAAAGCTAGAAGTAGAGGCCAGATGGTTCCAAATCATTCTGAAGACATTTAATTTTTGGAAAGTGCAGACAGATTTCATAGTTAGCAACCTTCAGGTGGGACATATGTTTCAATTTTAAGGTTTTCCATAAAGTCAAGCCTATATTCTAGGCAGAAAACCAGACACTATTAAAGAAAACAAGTTTCAGTGTTAACAGCTTCTTGGGATTGTTATGTGCTCTGAAGATGCAGGTGGAAGGAACTGTAGGGTGACCAAAATTTTCACTTTGCGAACATAAACTGTAAACAGTATTTGATGAATGAAATATCACACTCCTGTATTTATGCAACAGCAGGGATCCAGATTTGGTCCTATTATAAGCCTCGGCCAGAGCCGCAGTGGGCATATGAAAGCAGCATAGAGCATGTCATGTTATTTTACCAGAAATTGAGTGGCTTCCTCCCCTACTCCCTCCTTGATGTTACAAATAAAACATTTTTCCAGGCTCCTCCTGCTGTCATGTTTAGTCACAATGCTGTAACTGAAAATATATAGCAAAGGCTTGCAAGAAAAGCCTACTCTCGTTGGAAGCATAAATGTCCTTTAGTCTGGGCTTTACTGGGCTGGATCTTTGATTTGTTATAAACCAAGGAGAGCAGCCCAGACTACTCCGTGGTGACCTCTGAAAACAAAAAGAGAGGCATTTTCTTTTTGATGTTGATCTGCAATTTCTGCCTCACTATTTTTATGTTAGATCCCTCTCTCAGATGCAGAATTTGCATAACAAAACCAAACCAAAGCCTTGGTGGACAGAACATAATGGCAAACATTTTTTCAGTCACAATGTAAAGCCATAGACAGGTATACGGTGACATACACTGACAGCAAGAGGGATTCTCAACCAAAAATATCATAAATTAAGCATTAATCAACACACCGGGAGACAGCAAAATGCTCCAATGATGCTAATGACCACGTCGTGTGAAATGGCAGGTCTGCCAGTATACAGTTAGCTTGGGTGGCATGAATTACAAGTTGTTTGCTACGGCCACCTCACAATAGCACTATTCACTAGTGCACTGGTAACGCGGTGATTGGCAGATCTTTGGAACAGCACGGTGCTGCAGCTGGATAATTCCAGCATATTCCTGGTTTAAGTACAATGAGAACATTGAATTCTAATTATGTCCTCCCTTCAGTGTCCTTTCCCTGGGCAGAATGAGCCAAAATCTATTTTTGTGTCTCTCCAGTGAAGTTACACAAAGCATGAATTTGGCTATTTAGCGACCCTGACAAATCTACTGCTGGTATAACAACAACAATAAGATTTCTCATATTTATAGTTTCATTCACAAGTCTTCACAGACTCATTCAACACTGGGGGAGCATCATCCCTCTTCTTACAAAAGTGGTAAAGATTTTGCAGAACAAGTAGTGAAACTGGAGCTGGGAGTCAGGTAGTTGGATTCCCATTACCCTACACTATCCAAAGCACACTGCTGTCCCCACAGAATGCCGTCTCTGTACTGCTGCTGAGCACCATCAGAAAAATGTCCATTTTCAAGGGTCCCCATGGCACTAATACAAAATCAGAGTCTGAACCCTGTATCTGCTGCCATGCAAAATTTCAGTAACAATTTTCCTGGAGGGCCTGCACTCATGGAAGTTAGAAGCTGTCCTTCTATTCACTTGCCTAGACATTGGCTCAATCCTTTAAGGACTCAGAGTCACGTAGTCTTCCCAACCAGTTCTCAGGCGCAGCTATCACTTCTCAAGCACTGAATACTTGCATGCCTAATGGGTGTTTTTGAGATGCCTAAATAGTTGGCTGCTCATTAACTAGATAGTTTTCTAATCAGAATTTACATTGCTCAGAGGTGACTGCGTGTACAGAGGTAAAAATGGCTTCAAGAATGATGGTGTATCTTAAAAGCATCATTTGACCATTAGTGATGTGAAATGGTGACTGACATGTTTCTCTCCACCTCCATGGACAGAACTTCAAATTCTTCAAAGAAAGAGCCAAGTTCTTCATCAGTTGCATACTGAAATTCTTTTGGCTATGCTTCAGGAACATTTGACTTGCCAGAAAGTG
Organism: Calidris pugnax; assembly: GCF_001431845.1. Lineage (NCBI taxonomy): Eukaryota > Metazoa > Chordata > Aves > Charadriiformes > Scolopacidae > Calidris > Calidris pugnax. The sequence continues at coordinate 120,488 of NW_015091194.1, read as the reverse complement.
ATAATGGGAACCACTCAATCCCAAAGCCACAGAGTCTGAGGAGTTACACAGCCCTAAGGTGTCTTTAGCATTGTTTCTGACCCAACACCTCCTTCAAGATCAAGCACGCTGCTAGAGTTGACATCAAGCCTGCAATGTGACCTTGTGCCTGGCAAGACTCTATCCTTCTGAACACTTGGACTGGTCCAACAGCTTAGTATGTTATCAGTAGGCAGTACTCACAGCTGCTCCAGAATCTCCTCTTTCTCAATGGTATAACTAACAGTCACCTATCAGTTTTCAGAAGAGAACAGACATTTGCTTTGTGAAATCATCTTCATTAAAAAGTTTATGATCTGCACTCGAATAATAATTTTGTGGATTATTATCCCAATTGTCTACTCTGTTAAAGTTTTCACGTTGTGTGTTATCATACCTCCATCTTCATTTATCCAGTAGAGAAACAGATTCATTGTTCCAACTTCAGTTATTTGGTGATCTTCTCCATAGAGCCACAAAACCTGCTGGCAACCTAACTCCATGGCTTCTTGCTGGGCATAAATAGAGGAACCATAATTCCTTCCAGAAGAAAAAAAAAAAAAAAAAAAAAAATAATTTTGTGGATTATTATCCCAATTGTCTACTCTGTTAAAGTTTTCACGTTGTGTGTTATCATACCTCCATCTTCATTTATCCAGTAGAGAAACAGATTCATTGTTCCAACTTCAGTTATTTGGTGATCTTCTCCATAGAGCCACAAAACCTGCTGGCAACCTAACTCCATGGCTTCTTGCTGGGCATAAATAGAGGAACCATAATTCCTTCCAGAAGAAAAAAAAAAAAAAAAAAAAAAAGAATGAGCAAAAAGTTAGGAGTACCTGGTTGGGTATTTTCTCATTTCTATGCAAAGTTATGTGCACACCTACTAGTACTTTACTAGATCATTTGTATCTACAACCAAAGAAATTTAAAGGGCTGAGCAGCATCAACAGTTCCTACATATCAGCCAAACTGTCTTAAAAATACCTCTTGATATATTTTCTGGACATCCTAATCATTGCAATTAGACACCTTAGGAAAGCATTTCTATTTATTTAGCAGTTGGCATCCTGGATAGAAAGCAACAATTCCCATCCAGTTCATGTTTTTTAAAAAAAGCAAAACAAAACCATCTACCTCATCTATGTCAGATGAACAGATGGGTCATATATGTCAGATGAGCCTCTTCAAACATAAAAATCACCAGAGGCGAGTTATTTCTTTTCTAGTAAAAGACGTTCACAGAATTAGTAGCTTCAGGAGCTGCAGATGGGTCTTGATGAATTTCATATCCTTGAGGAGCAACTGCTTTCCTAAAATGCCGCCTACAGCCTGTACCTGACTGATTAATGTGTATTTACTCTGTAGCTGCTCTGAGGGGGGAAAAAAAACCCAGCCCTTTCACTTCTGGTGTTCCAACAACCATCAAGACCCTGAGTCAGCAGCTCCACAGTTCTGTCAGTAGTGACTCCAGACTATTCCTTTTTTCATAGCTGATGTGTGAAGGATGCAGAGGAAACAATAAATATATTTTAAAACTAACCAAAACCCCACAAAGTGTAAAGGTCTCAGAACATCAGACCAGATGAGGAAAGCTGTTTTCTAGTTTCTTGTTTGATTATTCTAGTACCTCAGCTGAGCAGCACTTGGCAACTACTAACTTCCTGCTTAGAAGAGAAACTCCCAGGTAGAGACAATAAGCTTCACTTAAATCAAAGACCAAGGACGCATAATCGAGTCACTTATTTAGCCACATCCAAGTTGCTTGCTCCAGTCAAGTCCTAAGCAGCTTCACTCTACAAGTCAAGTACTTTGACATAAACAATTATATTACTTAACTGTTCTGCTAGACTATGGTGAAGTCAATGCAGATAATGGTCTCATGCTTTCCCTTACACACCCCCATTCCCCTAACTAGCTGCAGATGGCTTGTCAGGACGGTTTGTGAAGGAAGGGGGTCAGCAGTCAGTGCTGTTCACTGCCACGTTGGCAGCAAGCTGCTGTACTGAACACTGCACCAGAGAACCGATATCTTCAGTGTCAACTTCTGCAAGGGGAACAGCCAAAGTATTACATGGACACCTTCCAGGTCCAGTCCCTCAGCTTGAGATGCTGAAAAATTGCCTCTGCAAGTAGTCCACTTGGCTGTAATATCCAAACAACAATATGCAACTGAATTGTATAAATAATACTTGCAAAGTACAATTTTGAAATCTTTGCTATAGTACATTGTTTGTATAACTGCTACATTTAATACCTCTACTTCTGCTGGATTAGATACTTCCCTAAAAACCAAATCTCCTTTGAGAGCTACATAGAAGACGCAGAATTATGTTTTCTTACCCTCCCAGTTTGCAGTCTCCTGTTCCTCCTTTCCAGGCTCTTACATATTTTGGATCTGCCCATAAGGATATTGGATTAAAGCTTCCACTTGCAAAGTAAGGGCCCACAGGGCTCATTATGACATACAGCAGGGCTTTAGTTGGCTTCTTCACTCCAAGGGAGGGCTGAAAAAAGGGATTGGGTAGAGTTGAGTAGTGGCTCTGTGAATGGCTGCATGACAAGCTAAAATGATTTGCCCACTGGAAATGGTTCACACAACAGCAGAGGAAATAACCTGGAATGTATCATTTGGGCTTTTACCCTCATCTCTGAGAGATGACTTCTCACTTCAAGTCATCACTATCAAGTATCAATACTTGAAGGTGGACGTGGAAAGTCTGACACTGGTCAAAGTCTGAAACCTGCAGTAGGAAACTCAGCTTAACTATATGATTCTTTGCAAAACTCAGGACTGACCACAGAATGACTGAAGTTGGAATGCACCTCTGGAGATCACCTTGTCCAACCCTCGGGCTACATACAGCTGGTTGCCTGTGATTCTTGGGATCTTCTATGCAACTGAATGTGTTACTATTTTCGCTCCGCTCAGAGAAACCAAAGTCATAAAAAGAACAAGATCATCCTTGGTTTCTAAGATTAGGTCTACATTGAAAATTAGTTATTGGATTTAAATCTTTAGGACCAAAAGTCTAAGCAAAACACTGTGCACAATGCACTTGAAGCTAATTTGGGAGGTGGGAGGGAAAATAATAGAGTAATAATAGAACTACTGAAAAGCTCAAATAAGCCTTCATCAGGTGCTAAGAGGGTTCTTTTGATTTCTGTTTACATTACTCCTTCAGCAAAACTTCTAATAAGATTAACTAACCGATATCTTGATATTTTTCCTGATTCTTACACTACCATTCAAAAGATCGTGCTGACTAGGTTTCTTAATTGCACTGATTCATAAAAGATTAGCAAGAGATGCAACCTGGAAACAATATATGACATTGTGTAAAGGCCAGGTATGTCGGCTAATCTGGAACAAAGCTCAACACCAAAAGAATTCCAAAAACAAAAATGGGGGGATTTTTTCATATATATATATAAATACTTCACAATCACTGAGTAGAGATCCTTCCACCTGAAAATCTGCAACTAGTTTACAAGCATTAAATTAACGGAGTCACATGTGAAAGGTATAATGCTCATGTATAATAACTACTTACAGATGTGACTAAGTTGCCTAGTTGGGAACTATACGTTCTTTAGCTTCCTTTTCCTATGTTCTACCATTAGAGGTTTAAAGCTTCCATTAAAATAAACTCCCTGTTTCTAATTCCCTTTATAAATACTATAGGCTAGACTTACATCCACATGAAACTCACAGAGTACACACCGATACCTCGTTGCTAAGGAGCCTTTTGTAAGGTCAGGTTTATCCATGTTTAAGAATAAACTGACATAAGAACTTGTTCTTAGTTCTGTTAAAAGTCTGTCTCAGAAAAGCCATCTTAATTTACTGGGTAGAATCTTCCAAAATCTCCTTACTAACTTCAGGATAGAGATAAAAGATGAAATCACAAAATCTACGCAGAAGATTTATTTTCCCTCACATTTTCTCCGGACTATTAGCATTTTAAAGGCATGCATTCAAATTTCACGAACAACTATGGTTTTAGTACAAAACCGAAGGTAATTTAAATTTTGCCATTACTGCTCAGAACAGTTTAAGTTTACTTTCTGTGATCTTAATCAATGTGTCCACTAGGTGGTGGTGTGGTCAACCTAAATTTGTGAACTAGAGCCACAGGTGACTTACTCAGAAGTAAAGACATAAAAACACATTGCCCCTGCACTGTAATACTGTTGTCTAGTGACTGCTGTGTATTTCCCTTTATGGTCGGAGGCTTTTGCCTCGTGTTTAAATACACAAAAGTTCAGAGAGGGGGGAAAAAAAAAATGCTTCACACCTCAGTTCCAATTAGGGTAGGACGGATATACAGGCTGGCAGCGGTTGAGTATGGGACCCATTCCTTTTCCACTTCCACGAGCTTCCGGATGCACTCTAACAGCTCATTCTGGTCAAAACGCTGGGAAGGAAAAGCAAAGAGAGAAAAGAAAATGGAGAAGTGTAGCCTGGACACTCTTTGGTCTTTATAGATCCATATGTTAAGGGGAACACTTCATCAGGATGTGTAACAGTGATGGTCTGTAGAGCTTCATAGGACTGCATCAGCTTCCTTCAGTTAATTTCTTACAGAACTTAGGATCCCATGGTCCTTGCCCGGTGCCTTTTAATACAGTACCCTGAATGCCCTCCTGCTGCTACAAAATATCCTCCTGAGATAGTAAAAAAGGAGCCAGTGACCCTTCTTGCCTCCAAAGCACATGGCAAGAACTCCCTGTGCAGCCAACACCTTCACTTTGGCAAGCTATGGCACCACCTCTTCTGCAGAAGGGTGCTTTGGGTTATAACTCCAAGGGGTCCACCAAGCCTCCCAGCTTTATTAAGTTGCAAAGTTCTTACAGTAATAAAGCTAATAAGCATGGGAGGAAATTCACAGGCCAATACACTACTGCTAAAAGCAGCCTGAAGTTGCTAGCATGACCAAAAATGAAGGCACCCCGAGGCTGAAGGACTTAACTGGAGTGGAACGAAGAAAAGGGAGAACGTTAGCACCAGAACAATTTCACCAGCTGTCTGTGTGCAAATACCTGCAGGTCAGCACCCATCCCTCAGAAGTAGACTGTGTACATCTGAGGCGGTAGGGAGACAACAAAGAAAGCAAAACACTGTTGTGATTTAAAAGAAAAATGAATTTCAAAGAGTTCACTTAAAGTTTTAACGGAACTGTTCGAGAGTTAGAGCGTTTGACAAATGTTACACTACTGTAGAATTTCAGAGATTTGCACTCTGAAAATGAAAATATGCTCGGACTTAAAGAGAATAAAATGCCTTGGCTACATACTGGCAGAGCTGCTCGTATTGCTGACCGTGCCATCCTGTCCATGTTGAGAGTTGGCCGGAACAGGCGGATTTTGCCATCCACTCCTCGGTAAGCCTTCATGCCTTCAAACAACTACCAAGCCAAAAAGAAGGGAAAAGGAATTAAATAACAATTGAGATATGTTATCACATGATGATCTATGCAAAAGCAGGACACACCCTTTGGAAATAAACGAATTTCACTTTCCTGCTCGCAGCACTCAAAGTATAAATGCTAACTAGTTAATCCTTGCAACACACTCCTGTGAGGTACTATTATGAAATTTATATCACAACGACAACCTGCCTGTGCGTCAGATATATTTTTCTTTCAAGGAACTTAATTATAACCATTTTTGTTCATAATTTGGTTACAACAATTAAAATTTGTAGCATGTGTTCGATTTAACTATTTCCTCCCATCCTGACTGATACCTAAGACTGAGCCAAAACAGTATTCTCCCTTAAAGAAAAGATCTACAGGAAGTAATTATATAAGTTAAGAATTTTTAGAGCTCTGTCCCAAATGCATTTTGGTAGGAAACATAGCATAAGGTAATCAGAGGAACTCTGTTGCAGTTCTTGCTGTAGCAAAATCTTTGTCACTTATTTTCCCCTATGCTGTAGAAGGGGGTTTAACTAGCATGAGAGACAGAGGCATCAGCCTTATACTGGAGGAAGAATGCATGAAAATGTTTTGTCTATAGTTTACAGGAAACTTAAATTAATCATAATTATCCCATCAAACCACAAAATGCGGATGACTGGTGTTGACAATCAATTTACCAGAAACCTTTATCCCACCAGTACCCTCCCAGCAGAATGCTCTACAGCACCTCCTAACCACAGCAGAAAACATAGGCCCACAAAATATCTACTGCTATTTTCAGGTACAGATTGATAATTTCCATTTAGAGGCAGAAAACACATATATTATATCAGGTCACAATAATATATACATATATAGAGGTATTATTTAGATTAAGTATTAAAGGATCATTTATGCTTATAGGAAAGGGTTCAGATTTTTAGAATTTATTTTCTAAAGCATTTCTTTATACATTGAATTTCAGTGTAAGTTCTATGAATTTAACTGCATCACTACTGTCAGTCTCCTCATACTTCTCCTCCTGACTATTCCACAAAAAATGGCTGTAAACACATTCTGTGTGGCTGGAAGTCTACAAATGCAGGTGTTTTATTTGGACAAAAGAATCCTGTATTTGTATATAAGTAATTTAATAGAATACTCACAGTTTCATTATTAAATTCTGTAAGATTTTCCCAGTGAAATGCAATGTTTAGAAAGCTTTTGTGCAGCCCCATGACAGAGCTACGTCCTTCCACATGACAAATTTTAATTGGGTTGTAACTGGGTTGTGGGAATCCCTGCAATTTTCCTTAGGCTACATGCCAACTATGTAGCAGAACCTAGAACTTTTTGCTTCCACCGTTTATCTTCCTCCTGTGGCAATGCCAACCTTATTAAAAGTTTTGTACTCAGTTTGGAAAAAGAAACTGCTCCTAGGATAGACATTGTAGCTACAAGAAAAACATTCTGTCTTTAATCAAGGATGGCATAGCTGGTGATAGGGTTGATACTTTGGTAGAATTTTTATTGGGCCAGTGACTAACACCATAATTCTGTATTGCTAGTTTCTTACCACAGAACGGTTGTTTCCCCCCACCCTTCTCCCAAACACATTCACAGAACTTTTAATGAGAGGGAAGAGGAAGGAATGTTACTACTAAGATTTGACCAATGGTTTGAGAAATGTAAGAACCACATAATTGCTGAAACACAAAGCCTTCTCAAGCTGTTAAATCTTTTTCTTCAAAAAGAAATGCCTTTAACCTACCAGAGCTCAGTAAAACCTTTCACCCATTAAAAAGGGAGACAGTGATGTGTTCCAGAAATGCTCAACTTGAATAAAAGCAACTGCTGTGGTTGCTTGATGGTTGCTTGCTACTGTGGTGTGCAAACAATATTAACTAACATCTTTACATCACAGGAGCTGGATCTGGAGTTCAGCAGATCCAGATTATCACACTGCATCATGGAGGGCAAGGAAAAAGGGGAGGGAATGCCAAATTCATCATTTTTGTTATACCCACTGTGTATTCATTGAGCCACAGCATTGGCACCAGATTCTCCTCTGTCTGTCCTCTTGGCTAGAGGAAACGTGATGCAATAAGGTAAAAGAATAACAAATGGGAAAAAAAAATAAGAGCATATTCATGTTAGCAATGATTTCAGACTGGGCCAGAGGCCGAGCATTAAAGCAATATGCTACTAAGAGTGAAATACAGATTTGGGACTCCAGCGTGGTTTCTTACTTCGTGGGCAGATCAAGAGCTGCAGCCTTAGTCACAGGGGCCTGTTGTAATTTGCACAGGACCTTTGGAGGCTTGGTGACTAGATGGGGAAAAATCAGTGACAACAAAAAATGGTGAAGGCAGGGGCTCAGGGACAACAAGCAGGGAAAAGCTTGATTATTCCCTTACACCAGTGGTTAAAAAAAAAAAAGAAAAGAAAAGAAAAGAAAAGTAAAAGAAGCTCAAGCAATTCCACTATCTTCAGTGGAGACACTCGCACCCACCCAGAAGTGGGAGGAGAAGCAAGCTTCCATTTCAGCATAGGTGCCCTACTGAGGCCCTCACACAGATGTGAGTATAGCCAAAGCTGCTCTGGAGACACAAAAAGCGGCTTTAGACAGTAAGCAGCTAAGCACGGAAACTGTTAACCACGCTGGTTTCCGACTTAACATTTCACTTTCCGAAGTTCCTTGCTGTATATTCTCTGCTTCTCAATAGACTTGTATATTCTGAATGCGTCAGATCTATGTCGGAGACCACTTAAAGCATCTTTCACAAAGTGCTTGTTCAGTCCCCAAATTAAAGCTATTCATGGAATCTCACACGGTCTTATCCAGTGCTTCATTAAGCTACATCAGAGACAGTAATTGGACTGATCCACTGTCAGCGAACTAGAATTCTTTCTCAAATGAACTTGTCACCACACAAGAATGGGCTCACCTTCAGTAGGCTAGAAAGTGAACTGGAATCCACAGGCCAGAGTCGCTTCGGAGTTATACTAACATAAACATAACCCTGTTGTCTGGAAGGACATCAGTTAACAAAACAAAGCTCAATACTAATACACTTAAGATGGCAGTAGTCCTTGTATTACAAAGCTATGGCTTCAAGTGCTAATGAAATAAAAATAGCAGTTTCCAAATCTATTCAGTACTCACTTCTATAGCATAGTGCAGAGACGAGGAGGCTGGATGCAATGAAAGGTTCCCAAGAGGCTTAATATAAGGTTTCTCCCATCCTGAAGCCAAGGACCATTCAATTGTCAGCATATTATCAGTGAACACAGTTCCAAATACCAAACCATTGGGGTCTGGTTTTTCCTTGAAAGTTGTAGCTGGGGTGATAATCAAGTCTGAAGCCTGAAGGAACATAAAAACAAAAATTAAGTGTATAAAAACAATTAAGTCAGACCGATTCAAAAATTACTCTGCATCAGTGAATATGGACAAATGAAATATTTTATTTGTGGGGACATTTAATGGCAGAACAGTTACAGGTGGCTAACCTCTAAGAAGCTGGCAAAGTATCCATACTGTGTATGCATACATATATGCAGTGCTGTTTATACCAGAAGTAATTAGCTTATTTCGAAACCCTGTTAAGTGGAGGAAGCAACACAAGGGGTAAAACCAGAAAATTAGCAGATGAAAATTCCTTGGACATTTAGATTAACACATCTGTACAAGTTCCAGAAACACCAAATTGCTGTACCTCAGAACATAAGCTGATCATCAGAAATTAATCCCCCTCACAACTAAGTAGATACGTTACGCCGATTTTCCTTTAATGCATAAAACCAATGTGAGAGATCAGAGCCAGCAGTCAGCAGATTACTTGGGTCACACTAGCTTATTTAATCACGTTCATATTTTCCTAGAAAGATCCCATTAGCAAAGAAGGCTAAACGTTTCCCTGCATCATTAACTCCAGAGACTTTCCCTAACAAGTCATGACTAGCTGCAGGAATGCAGCATCGTTTTTTGTACTGGTTTTAGCTGGGAGAGAGTTAATTTTCCTTATAGTAGCTTGTATGGTGTGAATCATCCTAAAGAACAGCAAGAAGGAAAGCAGGATCTCTGGCACGTCACTCCCCTTTTATACACAGATAGGGGCTAAACAACTAGAGAGGGCTATGAAGTGTGCAGCCTTCTCCATACTCTTTCTATGTCATCTGAGGATTTAACGTGTGCTGGTCAGACAGGCAAGGAAGGATTCAACAAAGAATTGTATTTGAAGCTCCATTGTCCTTCCTAACGTGACTCAGAAAGCATGGACCCTTATTACAGACCCCCAAGGGAAATCTTACTGCTCAGTGCTGGGCACATACAGGATAGACTGGGACACTAGTAGCGTAGTTCAGGTAGTTCAGATTATTGCTCAAATGATTTGCACGTGCACTAAAAAGGCGGTTCTGCAAAAGATATCACCGATTTGATTTTTCAAGATCAAGCACACATTTTGCAAAATGAGAAAGAATCAGTCCAAAGCTTTTGAAAAAGAACACACCCCCATCTTTGTAAACAACCTAATTTTCCACATGTCTTTAATCAACAATGGCTTAGTTTTTGTTGATTAGTTGGTTTTGGTTTAGGGGTTTTTTTGATTTACTTTTTTCCTTGCTTAATGACTTAGATGTGAAATTAACTTAGAGCTGGAGCACACGCACAGCTAAAAGCTTGTTTCAAACTATCTCCAATTATAGGGCTTGTCTAGATATTGCAGTGCATTAGTCTGGTTGAACTAATAGATAATCTGATGAAACAACAATTTCTCTTCTGAAGTCTTTAGAGCACCCTTTATCCTGCTGACAGTAGATGTGCCAATGAGAAAAGCACTACTTAGTGATGTCCTGAAAATAGAAATGAATTTTACCTGACAATCTCTTATCATGCACTTTGGAAAAAAAGATATCACAGAAAAGCCTGGATCAAAACAAAAGCCACAAAGGAGTGTTTGCAATTAGTCACAATGCAAGACTCGGCTCAGGAAAACACTTATGCAGGAGCAGGATGTCAATGGGGCATACGCAGGGATGTAGAACACACTTAAACTCTTCCTTTATCTCTGGACAGAATCACAGCTTTCAAAGAACTCCCACTGCCAGCGGGCAGCCGCTGGGTCAGCCAGTCAAGGCTTCTTTCTCATCTCAGCTCATTTTCATTAAGGTCATCATCATCTCCACAATAAACTGGCCTGGGGACCAGCATTATCTCATGGAGGCTCATCCCCTAGAACTCCCATCAATGTGCTGAGTTTTGCTTTTATGCCTCAATGTCCCACTTCCTCAGTTGTGGTAGCACAACTAGTTGAAAGGTAGCACTACAAAACAGCCTGCTAAGCTTATTTGGGCGAACAAACAGCATTTACTTTACAGATGGGGAAAGACTTTGATGTGGCTCATCTCACAGACCCACAAGCATATGTAGGTGGAGCAGCAAGCTGCAGCCGCAAGTGAAGAAACATGCTCACTTTGGAGCATTTGGGCTTTCTTTGACCCAGTTTTGCCACCAAAGATATTTCTCCAGCTTTGGAGACCTTGGTGGCTTGAGAGAGCCTCGGACGGAGTCTCTCTCATGTGAGCCATAATTCAATAAAATTATGCTGATCAAATACAAGCACACTGTTACACTCTAATGGTTAATGCAAAGAAGGTCCCAGATCCTGAGTCCTTCCTATGCTGGCTCATTAGAAATAAGAGGTGGGCCAAGTGCTCGCTCCTGCGAGTTCAACAGAGCGGGCACCACTGTGTGATAGCGGTCACGCAGCAGTGCCCGTGGCTCAGAACAGTAGCCCACACTGCTTAGCCCTCAGCCCCCACGACTGGGGACTTTCTGCAGTCACACACAGAAATCCCCGGACTGGATTTTGGGTTGAGTCACTTGAAGGCAGAAAGACTAGAGAAGTAGGTAGCTATGATGCTTATCCGGGAATGTAGCAAATAACTTCTGGATCACAGAGCTTGCTGGAGCTGCACACTCTGAGCAAGGAGCCCGCCTGCTGTTTCTCACTTATTTCAGCATTTATTCAGGCGTTTCGCAAACACCTGACTCAACAATATCAGGTACAACTTGACCCATAACAACTTCCTTCAAACAACAGTAGGAATACCCTGCAAAAGACCACAAATATAAGCTAAACACCACAGACCAGTACGGCAACAATGAGGAAACTGGCAAGAAGACAATTTTCCTGATCCTTATAATCCCGTTAGGCTTACGGGAGATGCATTTAAGATTTATGGTTTTTGACCATTATATTATTAAGATCCTTTCTTAAGGCTCTTCCCCCTTATTCATTCTGCTGTATTTTTTCTCCCTCTTTTACCAAGCAGTGAGTAACAGCATGCAAAATCACCTGAATCTTTCAGAATCCTAATGCTTTTTATGTCAAGACACCACCAAGAGCTGCAATACATTCCATCTTTTTTTCCCATGGAGGGGTATGAGGGTGGGGGAGCTGGAGAACCCTCCCTTGGAGTACTCTCTCCCACAGTGTGGTCTGAGGCATGAAGTACTGCCTGCACCCTCAACCTCTTCTGGGTCCCTGAGTGGCAAGACCCCCTACATAACATCTTGCTTGGCCCACAGACCCTTTTGTCTCAACTTGCCCCAGCATTTTGTGGTGCTGCTCAAGCAGCGCTAGCAGGTGGGAAACCAAACACTCAGAAGAACCCGCACAGAGAGCGGAGCAAGGCCAGGTGACTAATACCAGGGGAACTGATTAAGTATCAATGCCTATTTCTTTAATATCATTTATTAAAAAAACGTTATCACAGTGTTACCATGGTATCACCTATGACCTTTATAAACAGCGATTTATTTCTTTCCTTTGTCAACAGCCCTGAAAGCAGCACTAAGGATGCATTAACACCCATCCAGATCTCTGCTGTTTGTACTGCCAATACAAAGGGCAATTTTCAAGCAGGTTTGTTTTGCTTGCTTGGTTTACACATGTGCTCTCAAGCACCTTCTAATGCTGCTGCCTAATAAAACCATTACACTGGAAGGAGAACCGGTAAACGCAGGGACAAAAATGATAAGGGAGATAAAGAAAGAAACAGATGTGGCACACAGTCTATTGAGTGCAGCTATTTGGCCCGTTGCCTAAAGTAAAATGACAAAGACGTAGTTCCAGCCCTGCAAACTTTGCACGTCAGCAGTACAGTACATACAAGATATAAATGCCTAGGTGCCAGCCCAGGGCACTCCAGTATAAGTAAAAGGAAGATCGCCCAGATTGCCCTGCCTATGGTAGGCAAAAGGGGACGGTGGGGAAGCCAGTTGGATACTGTTGATTTTCAGGGCTTATATAGCAATGCTACACCTACAAACAGCCGCTGTCTTGACCAGACACACCTTTTTGAACAGCCCCTCATCTGAAAAGTGCCTGCTGCTTCCGACGTAACTACTTCCAGAGGGAAGCTTTATCCAGCCCAAGCAAAGAAGATATATTGTGACCTCCTGAAACTAAAATTCATCATTTGATCAAAACAGATCTTGTCAATTACAAGCTAGGTCAAATCAAAAATGACATGCTGGTCAGTGTCAATTTTAGCCAAAGCTGAGACATTCTGGTGCCTCTAGCTAAAATGTCAGTTGAATGCTTATTCTACCCAGCCTTTGCAATAGCCTCAAGTGGATTTGGAGCTGACAGAAGCCTTTGGCCAGAACTGTTACTCTCATTACTACAATCCTACCTTTCTTACCCTAGAGAGCTGTCTTGGGTAGGTGCAGATGGCAAGTAAATATTCTACTCTTTCCATCAAATTTTGCCAACAGCTTCCCAAATGATCCCTGGCTGCAGTTATTTTCACTGTGCCGAAACTGCTAGACTACAAGCAGCTGTAACAGGTGTAATTCATTTGACATACCCAAACTTTTCTAAACACTGCACTGGGCCAAGCATTTCTATCATGAGTAAAACCAGAACTGGCAGCCTCAGCTGTAAAATAACTTACGAGTTACCGAACTGTAACAGCAAGTTTCAGCAGAGATCCTCAAGACGTGAACATCAACTCAGTGAGACTGACTGTAACTTATTCAGATCAAACAAGCAACCGCCCTGACTTGTAGTCAAGGTGATTCATTCAAGATCACAAAGCAACTGCAATTATTATTTTTTATTACTTATGCAGAGTTTGTAAGCATATCCTAGGAAAGATCAGGGCCTTCTGATGCAATAGCGGACACGGAAGCGTAGGCGAATTTGAGTATCTTGGTTTTGCCCTTGCACTTGTGAACACTGAAATGTGGTTGCAGTAGCAGAGCAAATTTTGAGAAGGATAGAGATTACAACGAGCGTAAGGAATTACTATAAAGGGGAAATGTAACAAAGCGTAGCCTGGGGGAGTTGAAGAGAAAGAGGCCTGGAGTAGACAGAATGGTTTTGGGGAGGGCTCCAGGAATGGGGAAGATGTTTTCATGCAGTTCAGTCCTTACGGCTGTTGTACCTTCTTCATTGCTTTTAGCCTTTCCCCACCCACACATCTTTATCCCAGGAAGTCATTATTTCTGCTGGAGCAGCTACTTTCGCCCCACAGTGTCTTCTGCCTGGCCTCCTGAACCTGAGGTTCCTCCTATATGACAGACTGAGAAGAGGTCTGTGCTGCCAAAGAGAAGCAGTGGTGGGCAACTAGGCTGAGGATGCTAATGAGGCTGAAGAAAGTGTATTGTTCACCTCTGAAGTGTCTTGTCATAAACAAGTTGGGGTTTTTTTGCCCTGCAGCCACTGAGCCAGCTACCACCTTTCTCCTGCAACTCATTCAGCTCTATAACTATCCAGATGTTGAGCTGCAGGTGGCAGAGGATTGCTCATCTCTTCTTGCTGACCTGAGCAGTGATCCCAGCTGGCTGGAGAAGCTCATCCATTAGATATCCCAGCCCAGCACCCTCATAAAACAGGGTTCAACCTACTTACTATATGTTGCACATAATTGGTCCTGTAGAGCAGCTACTATGAGCAGCCCACAGGGGAACTGCAACCCGATGCAGGAAGAGCCTTCATCACACAGGCGTGCTTTCTGTCGGCAGACATCATGAATCATGCTTAACAGCTAATACTGCACACAGAACAAAAGGCTTGTGCCAAACTATTGCCAAACTCCCTGAGGAATCAGGGATGACATACCAACTCCTCCATCAGATACACCACAGCAGATAGCAGCAGTGCTAGGCGATGCAACTAGGAAGCAGGAAAATGCTATGGAGGCCATGGGTGGTGTTAGGGCAACTAGTACCTTCCTCCTCCATTGGGATGAAATAAGCAATCACTTATTCTGCCTATTCCTAAACCCTTTCTTAGAAATAGAAATATTGAGTCCTGCTCCAGTAGATGAAACCAACTGCAACCTCTTCTAGCTGGTATTTTGTCTAGTTTGTCTGACTTACTACCTCTTAGCTCTATCCACTAATCACTAGCTGACAAAACAGCAGCAGCTACTTGAGTTTAAAAAGAAATTCATGTCCTACAGGCCTCGGGTAAACCAAGGTCTGTGGTTTTTTCTTTCTTTTCCCATCCTACCTTCTTTGGAAAAGACTGCTGGTTTTCCAGGGCAGACAATACCGCTTTCTGTACAGGGCTAAGCCCTGTATAGCTCTGATCACAATAATAAAGTCTGAAGTAGAAGCAATGTGAACAATAATAATTCTGTGAACTCAAAGCAGAATAAGATTGAGTTAAATACATTCTTAGAAATCTGTCACTAGCTTGTAAGTATAAAAAGTAATATTAATGTAAGCTACCTTATAATCCCTTTACCATCATTACTATTTTAAATTTACAGCAGAGCCTGAGGCTTGAGAATGGAAAGTGTGCCAAGACATAATAAGATTTGAGCAGGAAGAAAGCCATCTTCCTACTACAAAAAAATAAAGAGAAACAAAATATAACAAAATATCTTTTGCAACCCCAGGGAAAATACCCAGAAATCTTTCAACATAAAGCTTCCCTGAGACTTCATCTGACAATATGTAATTGGACTGGGGCCTGGAATCATTGCATCAGGTTGACTGTACGCTGGGTAACAAACCACAGAACAAATGACAAAGCAAAAGGGAGTCCAAGGCTCTGAATCAGTTGTGAGTCAATCACAGAAGTTACAGAAAACATGGCTGGAAGGACTTTGTCTAGCCCTTCCTCTGCAAGGCATCTTCCTAGACTATTCATAACAGATATTTATTAAATATTTGTCTAACCAAAGAATGAGCTTCTGCTACGCTCTGCAAGCAAAGGGAAGAAAAGCAGAAGGGCATAGCATTACTGTTGGCTTCTTCAATCTTTTCCTTGACCTGATGGATGCTCCAGCTCTCATTCAGGAATGTTTGATTTGAAGCAGTAGGCAGGGAAGTAAACCTGCTCTCACAAGAGAACAGAGAAGGGGTTGGAATTGACATAAACTTCTTGCCTTGGAGAATGAAAATAGCACCTAGGGCAGCAGCATAGCTCAAAATGTAGTCTGAAGCTCCTAAGATGTCCCAGAAGGGAAATAAAGATCTTGGAAAGCCACAGTTCAGCTAGATTGTAGAGAAACCATTGCAGGAACAAGTCTTGGCCTACTTTTTGTAGGTGTCAACAAAACACTCAAGCACATGGATAATGCATAGTATCATTGATTTCAACACCAGCAATTAAATTTTAAGATTTTTTTTCCATATGTTGCTGAAATATTGCCCTATACCAACTCCCACTGATTTGACCCAAAGCCCATTTAAGTTAATCAAGACCCTTTCCTCAATCTTTGTAGGAATTTGGATCATAAGAGAGGCAAAACTACCTGAATCTCACCCCTTTGTACTGCTTCAGGAAAATTAAATGGACTAGTAATGTTTTGGGGTTGGTTTTTTTCATCCCTTACTTATTAGTCCATTCTCCATTGACACGTTTCAGAAGATACATATTTTTACAGTTAAGAAAGATGAAGATGGGGTTCCTACAGATCTTAAGGAAACTTTCTACCTGATATTAAGGAAATCTTAAGGAAAGCATCTATATGATTTTAATGGGCTCTATCTCCTCTACTCTAGCAAATGGCATTGTCAGATCTACAGAAAACAGCTATCTTGTATCTCATCTATTGAAGAATTATATAAAGCATTTCAAATATGACTACCTAATTAAAATATAAACCACCAAGATGCTGGGAAGACTATTAAACATAGGAACAGAAACTGGACACATTATTACATTTTAGCCATATAAACTGTTTCTGTTTGCTAACAGCTATTCCAGTTGATTAAGTGGGATGATCAGAAAAGTGCGAAGAGGCAGGAAGCACGAGCAAGCTTTAAGGCAGTCATTGCACTGGACTGAAAAACACATTGCTGTAGCTCACTGTTCATGCTGGTCAGGTTAGCTATATAAAAATCCTCTTTGGCCATGCAACTGCACTTCATGTCTGCAATGTAGACGTACCTGAGCTTTTAATTAGAAAGAAGCAATTCCATAGATTGAAAAGGGAAATCACAGACTGCAGTTCAGTAATAGCCCAATTCCTTACACAGAAAGTCCTCTCATAGACTCACACTCAAACATTTCCATAAATACAAAACTAGGAGCATTTTTCACTAACAGAACACATTGATTAATTACACTACTAATATTATTCACTACTAGTATATACTGCTTCTTCTCAAAAGATCTGGCAGCTTGTTAATGCAATTCCTGATGCTGAGCTGCTCCTTGCCTCACAACCACTGTATTTCTTTATTGTAGCATAAACACAATGTTCCATTTTTAGAAAGAGTTTGCCTGGGAGAAGGTTTGAGCTTAACACAAGCTGAGGGCTCACACTGGCCTGCGACACAGAACTGGAATAGAGAGATCTGCGACATTTCACCAATACCACATTTCTGTACAACAGCACTGTGTTTCAGATGTTCAAATAATGCTCTATAAAAACAAAACTTATCAATTCGGTCCACAAAGATTTAAGACACTATTGTGTCCTGGTTCAGGAAAAACTGTAACTTCTATTCTACACAAAAAAAAAAAAACAAACAAAGAATGAGATATTTACATCTAAGCTTTTCTTAAAATGTAGCCATATTGAAGGAAGAAATGAATTGCAAACTAAATTTCAGACAAACAAGCTGGAAATATTTTGCCTAAGTAGCCTGGCCAGTCACAAACCTGTTATGTGGAATAGCCGAGAATAGAATCATAATCTCACTCGTCCAAATCCAGAGCAGTTGCAATTAAATCTTCTTACCCTGATTTTAATAAGCTTGCAGACATGCAGGGAACTGGATTCATGGAATGAAGGCATTCGGAATTTACCACTTCATATAGAATTTCAGAAACTTTTGGGAATATAAAAAGCTTTTATGCTACAGTTTCTTACATAGAAGTTGCAGGAACAGTTCAAACATTCAGTTAACCTCATTTGCCCTTTCCTCTTATCCCATCTCCCTCTCACACCGGTAGACAGAAGGCAAACTTACAAATTGCCATGAATTTCAGCGTTTGATCTGCCACTGAAACTGCCACATTTTGCCAATTCATTTCATTCAGTACTTTTCTAGAAAAGGGAACTAAGTATGGGATTAAGATAAAACTCTTCCAGCTCTCAAGACTGTTAGTTCATGAGAGTTAGGGTAGAAAGATAATTTCAATAGCAAACAGAAAGGCTAAATTGTAGCCTTCCTAAATTGTAGCCTTCCTAAATTGTAGCTCCTATTCATGTGTGTTCAGCATAAAAACCATTTAATATCAAATCCGTGGACCTGATATCACAATGACATTAAAATTGAAGAATTCCTGGAAATAGGTATGGACACCGTGGACTTTGTAAGTTTTGGAGTCAGATACTTTTCCTTGGGAATGATTGTATGGTACTAAAGCCCTGCATTTTAAAAGCAATTCTTCATCTTGGGAAAAATAAATCCAGAAAAAGATACAAGTCAATGGAAGTTCCATAATTGTGGTACAATTTCAGTGCTATTACAGACACCAACTATATCTTAAGCTCCTAGTTAAAAAGCAGATAAGGTATTGCTTTCTTTATGCTATAAAACAGCTCTGCCAAACTGTCCCCCGGCTGTTTTTTCTATCATCTTCTTTTTATCTTGGCTAAAAGGTCCTGTTATTTGCTGAAGATAATTAGCTTTATTTGCAAATCCTACAGCTTCAGATAACAGGACCATCAGTTTCTCTACTACAGCTAAAAAAACTTATTTGCTAAAAGCCTGCCAACTATTTGAAGGATATTACCCATCTGAAGAGAAACACTGAACTACGTGCCACTAATCTAAAATTAACAGAGCTGCCACAGATCTCAAGTGCCACATTATGGATGGGCTCCCGATGGCATGAGAAGCCTAACTGCAGACTGATGGGAAACCATCCCTTAATGTACCATGGAAGAATCATGGTGAATTTTTTTCACAGTACTGTCATAGAATCATAGAATCGTCTAGGTTGGAAGAGACCCTTGGGATCATCGAGTCCAACCATCTACCCTACTCTACAAAGTTCTCCCCTACACCATATCCCCCAACACCACATCTAAACGACTCTTAAACACATCCAGGGATGGTGGTGACTCAACCCCCTCCCTGGGCAGCCTATTCCAATGTCTGACCACTCTTTCTGAGAAAAATTCTTTCCCAATATTCAGTCTAAACCTACCCTGTTGGAGCTTGAAGCCATTCCCTCTAGTTCTGTCATTAATTACCTGTGAGAAGAGACCAGCACCAACTTCTCCACAGTGTCCTTTCAAGTAGTTGTAGAGAGTGATGAGGTCTCCCCTCAGCCTCCTCTTCCTCAAACTAAACAGTCCCAGCTCCTTCAACTGCCCCTCATATGATTTGCTTTCCAGGCCCTTCACCAGCTTCGTTGCCCTCCTCTGCACTCGCTCCAGCACCTCGATATCTCTCTTGGATTGAGGTGCCCAAAACTGGACACAATACTCGAGGTGTGGCCTCACCAGTGCTGAGTACAGGGGCACAACCACCTCCCTACTTCTGCTGGTCATGGTATTTCTAATACAAGCCAGGATGCCGTTGGCTTTCTTGCCCCCCTGGGCACACGCTGGCTCATATTCAGCCACTTGTCAATGAGAACCCCCAGGTCTCTTTCCTCCAGGCAGCTCCAGCCACACTTCCCCCAGCCTGTAGCGCTGCAGGGGGTTATTGTGGCCCAAGCGCAGGACCTGGCACTTGGCCTTGTTGAAACTCATACCATTGATGTTGGCCCAATGATCCAATCTATCTAAGTCTCTCTGGAGAGCTTCCCCATCCTCCTGGGAATCAACACTCCTGCTTAACTTGGTGTCATCTGCGAACTTGCTGATGATACACCCTATGTCCTTATCGAGATCATCAATAAAGACGTTAAACAGAAATGGTCCTAACACTGAGCCCTGAGGCACACCACTTGTCACCGGCCACCAGCTGGATTTGAATCCATTGAGCACCACTCTTTCGTTGCTCAGTAGCATTTCTTGGCTACTACACTCCTGAATCAGTGATGCTACTCCTGCTACTCTGTGATAACAAGCTTGATTGAGAACCATGGATGTGCCAAGCAGAGCTATGAGCAATACTAAGCTGCATTAGTTTACCCTCCACCACCTGCGCTTGCAACTTGCGTGGTCTCCTTCAGGAAAGCCACTTTCTCCTGGCAACAACCAACCACTGAGACATTCATTAACACATACTGGGCTTTGTTTCTTCTCTCTCTCACCAAAACAGGACGCTCAACTGTAAGTGCACTGGGTGTCGACCATTACTGTGACCTAGACCCATACTAACTGGAATGAAAGCAGCAGATATGGCAGTCAGTCTTGCCCAGCTATTATTAGTAATATTCAAAAGAGTCTGTGCAATGCCTGCGTGGATGCAGAATACCACAGAAACCACTCAGCGCTCAATCTTCTCTGTGCTGTAGCTCTTTTCCCTCTTGGCAGATGACGATAAGGGAATGAATTTGATTGTAAATCACCTGAATTAATTCTGCAGTATATACATACCCTGCTAGGAGGCGTAATCAAGTAATATGAAGGCACTGAGATCTAATAATATTATTACTCGCCAATCTTTGTTGATTCAACACATGACAAAACCCACATAATTTTATTGCCCTTGATAAAAAAGTAGAGTGAATAGATTCAGCTGAAATCAAGATAAAAATCAGAATGACCTTTTCTAAAGCAACGCCCACCTATGTCCACAAATGCTAAGCACTGTTATCACAGCCACAGAATTGGCCTCTAGCTTGGCCTCTTGATCTAACAGGGGATACAGCTATGTACTTCCATGGAAATTATACAGAAATGACCTACCAAGTGGCAACTGACGAAGTTTTAGCTTAGGACATCAGAAAAATACATTTTCTTAAAGACAGCAGTGCTGCCAAGTACTCGACAAAGCCACAGCTGACCTGATCTGGTGCTGATGAGAGTCCTGTTTTCAGTGGGAGGATGGACTAAGATAGCCTGTGGTTCTAAAACACAAAATATCCGGGGATGCCTTATTGTGTGATGTTATACATACACACACATAGATACCCAACTGATCATCTTTCTTTTACTGCTTCAAGACAGTTTATATAAAAGCAGCTTTCCTCTATACACACTTTGGGGAGCTACTGCTCATTACAGCATCAAATATTGGTAAATTTCTGTAATAAATTTTTCTTCATACAACTTAACATAAACATAATGTCCTGATCAATCAAAATTTAAAGTGGGGTCTAATGCAGAATTTAAAAAGGAAATGCAGGGCATTCTCCTAATAACTCCCCCCCAGCCCCACCTCCACCCCCCACCTCAAAACCACACAAGAATCAACAGCTGCAACACGACAGAAGCCTCACTGAGCGCCCATATGCTTTGGGAGGTAAATAAATCATTGATGTCAGTAGAAAATGACAAATTGAGAACAAGCTGGAGAGGAATAGATGTGAAAAACATATAAACCATGTAAACTGCTTTATATTTGTTAGCTTTGTACATAATGTGGTAACTACAATGCATACATGTCCATGTTCCAAAAAGATTTCACCCTTCCCTTGATCCATATGCTTTGAGCATCTCAGAAGCTTTACCTACTGCTCATATAAAATGAAAACACAAGAGAAGTTGTGTTTCCTAAAGTCTTCAAGGAAATTTCTCTGTGTAACTCTAACAATGTGCCAATGTGATACAGACAATTAGTTCAGATTTTACAAATATATTTAAAAAAAAAAAAATCAGACTATTCTGTATTTTATACATATTTAATCTTTGCATTGGAGGGGAAGAAAGAAAATTTGGTGAACAAACAATTTTCATTTTTAAAAAAACAGGGTTGGAGAATTGTTTATTCTTTATCTCTTTCATAAACTTTTCCACATATATAATGTTTTTCTAAAATAAACCTTAAAACTGTCTAATATCTCAAAATGAATTAGTCCCTCTCCCAGTTCCCAGAGCAAAGAATCCAATATCCCACTATATCTGGCACAAATTATAGATGCACTTGAGTTTCATTAGTATAAACATGATAATGAATCACAGTAATGTGGTTTCTTCATTAATGTAAACACAAAAATGCAATAATTTATCAGGTTTTCCTTTGACAGGCTGTTTTGAAAACAGGCATATCTTTCTCCACAGAAAAAAGGAATTTTTCCAACTCTAGTGTACACTATAAAACAAGAAACGTTGCATACTGCAATAACATTTAACCTGCATCTTAACCGCATAGATTGCTCCTGTAATACTAACTTATTTATAATTTTAATGTTTCCAGGGTAAGACCTGTTCTTTATTTTTAATGTTATTGCATCATTTGTCAAGAATGTGAAAACAAGGCAGAGAATCAGAATCAGCAGAGTATGTCTTGCATAGAGCCAACCAAGTTCACAGTCATTTCATGCAAAGACTACATGTTTTAAAACATGCAACTAAAGGTCCTATTGTAAGGAACAACTGTATTTCTGTGAAGAGACCTCCAAGAACAAGATCAACGTCTCTAAAACTTTCACTGGCAATCTCTCGATTTGAACCACAAATGCCTGCACTGGAAATAAATATTAAATTTCTTCATACTTCGTCTAGAGGGAAGATACACTACAGCTTTAGATTATGTGGAAAAACTGTCGGAGATTTTGGTTGTTTATTTGTAGGTTCTACCTATAGCATGGAAATTATGTTCTAATTTGTACAATACCTAGCACAATGTCAGCTAGGTCACAGCTTGGGCTCTAAAATGTTATAGCAATGCAAAAAAGAAAATACTAAAACATACACCATTACTGAAAATTCACTATATTCAGCATCTCACAAAGCTAGACGTGAGCTAGCTTCAAACTGGAAGCCATGCAAGCATATTAGCATAGCACTGCATTCAGTCTAATGAGTCCAAGGTCTCGCTGGGGATTATTAGTTTGAACACCGCACTGCACTAACCTGCCTCTATCCCGTCCAGCCTGCCATGGGCTCACATCCCACTGGCTCAGAGCCTGGGAAGAGTGGGTCTGTCTGCAGAAGACTGCGAGGGAACACTCAGTTATTTAGAGTGACACAAGGAGCCACTCAGATACAGAAGCTCCACTTAAGCATTTTTCATTCCACTACCACAAGTCTTCATATTAGCAAGTCAATCCAGATCCAACCCACTTGTAAACTCCAGTTACTTTATTCTGCTTTGGCGTAGCAGACTAGCCAGTATGCCCTAGAAGGCCTGCATCATTTTGGTACACTAAATAGGCCCTTAAAAATTGAAACAAAAGAAGTGAACTTTGCGCCATGAAGATGCTCGACTAATTCTACACTGCTTCAGATCATTAAAACACAGAGAAACATAATAGGAGTAGGTAATACCTTCTTAAAGTGTTCCATGTATCAGTCTCTCAAAGAGAAAACATATAGCATGACAAAAGATTACCTAAAAACTAAAATCATCTTTCTTGATATGGATTGATAACATGAGGAAAAGTAAAGGCAATTACAGGTGCCTTTAGTTTCCTGAGACCAAGTATTATAAATTCAAAGTCAGAGCTAATACATACATTAAAAGAAGCTAAATTAGATACGTATGGAAATAGACCACTACATTATCCAAACAACATTTGTTCTGTCTTGTGACAGTACAATAAGCAACATGAATGCATTAAAGAAATTACCAGATTTTTAATCATAAACAGTAAGTCCCTTAGACATAAGTGTGCTATTTGCTGGTTTACAGAATGCAAAAAAAAAAAAAAAAAAGTGTAAGAGCAAAACCAGAAATGCGCATTCCTTGATTCAACATCCCAAAATGCATTCAGTGGTACAGAGGATGACTGCACTTTCCATTACTGGTTTCATACTCCCCTCCTAGAGGTCCAATGCTGACAATAGGCAAAAAACTGTAAGTATAACTTCTTAAGTTATGGTCACAAACCACAGCCAATTATTTAAATAAGTATGTGCATACAACCTGGGGAGGGAGGAAGATTTCACTCTAGTGGAAGGAGCTGAGGAGATAAATCCTAGAGATTTGACAGTTTCTGCAATACAGGAAATTCTAGCATAATCACTGTTTCCTTCGACGTTTTTTATCAGTTCCAAGATCACTGGTCCTGTGTCAACTCTAAATGCCATACATTAAGTATCTTGCAAATCATAGGCCTGTCAGGAGGAGATTTTTAACTGCAGAAGTGAGTCAAATTAAGGTAATTCAGTAGCAGTTAAAACTAACAAAGTGCCAATTCTGATCTATTGACTTCAGAGAAGCCTATGAGAATGAAAACAGTGAGCAGATAGCAGAGGTGCTCACTGTAGGTAGCCTTCATTCCTTCCCTCCCAGTGTGAATAAGGAGTCTCCAAGTCTCCACCTTTCCAAGTCAGGTAGAAATTGCAGTAAAATTTGCAGGAGCTCACCGCACCTAAAAAGCACAGCACTGCGTTCTAAAAAGAAATGTCTTCAGAGGGCTAATCTGGCGTTCAAATGTTGGGCAGCATCCACTTTAACAATATGTTTTGTGTAAGCATAAAACAAAACCATACCCTGTTTTCTACATTCCCACAATCTTGGATTACTTAGGCTACTGGCACAAAATTGCAGTTTTCTTCAGCTCAGTCAGCCTCATGGGTCAGCTTGATTCCTTTGAAATATTATTAGCTATAGTTTCTGAAATTGTAACTGTAACTGTCTTCCACAGAAGTGTTTGTGAACTTCCCTAGAATGAATCCAGGTTCTTTTATTTGTCATTGTCTTGTGTTGTGTTTTCCTTCATTTATAAAGTTTCTCTTTTTAATTCAGCAATGAAGTTAAAGAGACTGCAAATAATTATTATAATACATGACACTGCAGTCAGTACCTGTGCTCCCATCATAACTTTCATACACACGCCTAGCAGAGTACAATATTTTCTAAAAAACTGTACCCCTTTCTGGTGACTGCAGCTAATCTTCAGAAACAGAGCCATAAGGCAGGAACAGAATTACAAATTAGGCTTCAGTCTGAGCCAGCTGTTTTTTCTAGTATTATTCCCTTTATGACCATCTGTCCCACCTGCTAATATATTTTTCCCCTCACACAGACTCTCCACTACAATGGTTTGCCATTCTGGCTGACAAAAGTATTGATGGAAAGGAAACTGGATTGAATCCAACTTTGTGCTGCTCCACGTTGGAGCTTTGGTAAAGCACCTGCTTGACTGCTGGTATAATTAAATATGGCTTAAATCTGCTTTAGTTTATGCCCAGTTCACCTACGACCCAAACACTATCAGAATTTGTTGCCACTCTATCTTTCTTCTGGGCTATGTCAATGAGTGGAAAGAAATAGCACAGTGTGGTTACACAAGAGTCTCCTCTCTGTAAAGCAATTTTTATTTTTAAATACACTAGCACACTCTACTGAATTAATCTACTCGGATCTATCCTGCCTATTTATTAAAGGTGAAATCACGAAACAACTCTGTATTGGATAATTGTGAGTTCTTGGGGTTTCAAAACTGGTTGGCCTAGTTTTGCCAACGTTTTCCAAATCAGACCTTCTGGCTGAAAAGTCATCCTAAATCTTCTTTCTTGGGCAGAACTGCCAGAGAGACACAATGCAAAAAAAGAGGAAGAGAAGAACTGGGAAGGGCCGAGAATGAGGAAGAAGAAATTAAATGGCATGTTGCTACATGTAGTCATGGAGTCTCAAAAATTCTTTGCTGTTTGCAACAAGAACAGCATCAGAATAACACTTAACACATTTTCTGCAGCATTTATTTTCCATATCTGGATACAGCCTGGCAACTAAAAGTGAAATAACTACTTAGGCATGATTCAGAAGACTGCCCAGCAGGGACACTGCCCAAAAAAATCAGGAAGAACATGACAGTTACAAAGTGTACCATTATAATTTCATCTCATGTACTGCTGACAATAGTCAGCAATAACAGGAAGGGAACTGCTGAAAAAGCACTAAGTAAGGTCACTTTTTCTCTGGGTACTATTTTTAAACACCTGCAAAATATAGATGAGACTTTGTAAAGATTATAAAGCAGGGAAAGAGAGAGGGAGAAAGAATTATAGACGTGTGACATTAGGAATAAAGGCAAAAGAAGTCTAAAGGAGGCAGAAAAAAAGGAATTGAAAGAAACACATGGTGATGGGCTTTACATTTCCAACAAAAAATTAAAAGTTGACATCTGTGCCCATACAGTGTTTAAAATGAGCTCTGAGTTACTAGCACTGCTTTCAGGAAGGAGGCAAAGAGTGATATCTTCACTGAGCTCAGTTCTAAGCATAAGATTAAAGAAAAAGAAGAAAAAAAAGAAACCAAAACAAAAAATCAGAGATTCAAATTCATGTCAGTTCCTGGCAGCTGCTCAGCATTGCTTATTATCATAGCCCTGTTTGCTTGTTGAGTGCTGATAATGTGCCAGAGCTGTGGTGTGCTTTGGAGTCCTTCTGAGATCCTTAGCTCTGCAACTTTGAGACCAGATGGAAAAACCTACTTTTGAACACCATTCATAATGCCGAAGTTTAACAAAAAAATAGAGCATTACACAGACTTTGTTTGGGAAAAAAACCTTAATGGGGGGAATCAATCTTTACTTCTATTGCTTTTGAAGTTGGTAAGAGTTAAAAATAAAATCACCTATACCATTTTAATTTTTGCTTAATGACTACTAGCCTTTTAGCTAGTACCTGAAATTCTATTGAAGTTTTTCTTGTAACATTGTTAATTTCTATATTGAAAATATTTTCAGCAAATGCAACTTACATAATTATTTACATAATTATGATGTTCAAGCATGTCAGTAGCTATGAATGCCTGCACAACAATCACTGCCATGCTACAGATGCTGTCTGGCACTATCTACTGAAATGCTTCAGACACTCATCTTCTAACAAACATACCTTGAAAGATTCGGTCACATGCTTTGCTGTTTCTCCCAAACATCCTCCAGCTGTGCACTCCTCCTGACAGCCCTAGATGAAATAAAAATGGAGGAAATCAAATTCAATGCACACCGCAGAAAAGTTGATAGACGTTGAGTTAATTCTTTTTAGGGACAGATTGTATTGAATAACCACTCAGACTTTGTCATCAGTAAATATATTAGAAAGAACATTTTGGTAGTTTCCCAGCATAATTTTGCATCTTCTAGGTTTTTAGTTTTACTTCAGTTGAATTATTTTGTGCAACTGTATTTCAGGGCCTTATAGGAAAGACAATGGCTTAGATTATTGCTCTAAAGTGAGGAAGGGTATGGACAACACAACAAGTCTTTCATTCAAAGCTGAATAAATTGTGTTTTTACATAATTCCATCACATCCCACTTTCTCTAATAAAGCATCCACCTAACAGATCTGCTTTGGCCTTTTCTCAGAGAATCTTGACTCAGCAGGATGGAAGGAAACAGGAAATAATAGTTTTTGTTAAATTCTTCATTAAACGAAGGCAGTGATAAGGAATGCCCATCTATATAAATACATAATCCGAGTATTTTGAATTACCTACTATGTTGAACTTTGCCACTGAACATACTAGAAAAAAACTGAAAGAAAAGGAGTTATAGTTCTAGGCACCCTTCTGTTCAGCAACAGAAGGATAACTCAGATGCAAGCCGTCCACCTAAAAGCAAGAACCTCAGTTTCCACAGCACCAGGCTACCATCTTTGTGGACCTTCCTGCACCAGCTAGACCTTCCCAGTGGCCAGTAAATACATATTACACCCAACAGAATGGAGAGAAGGAGACAAAGCCCTGACAGCACTTCTTGTTTCCCAGAAGTGTTTAAGGAAGAGCTTGAAAGTCAAAGTGAGGGCAGAGGTTTGGGAGAGGGAGGAAGGTCCCAGGAGGAAGACTGCCTGGGGGATGGGCCATGAAGGGATGGCTAGGAGGATGCCTTAAGGGAAGCACAACTGGCAAGATGGAGGGGATGGCAGAAGACATGGTTAGATGATGACCAGCGATGGGTTGGCATGGGGAAAGAGTCAGGCTGGTCAGAGAGGCTATCTAAGGGGGTAAAGGAATGGCAGAAACACTAAGGGATGTTGTTGCTAGGGCTGACAGGCAAGGGGCTTTGCACCCTACAAAGGAAAAGCCCTAGCAGGAGCCTGCACTGGCTCCTCACCACTTGGCCCCTCCTGCCACCCCTCAGCCTTGCTCCATCTCGGATGGGAAGTCCCAGCCCAGGTGGGAAAGCCCCAGGTCAAAAGTGTAATCCCCTGAAGGAAAGAGGTGCACAGGAGACCCGTCACGGTCAGCCTGCGAGACCCCTGCCCCGAGCTCTTCAGGAGGGAGCAGCCCTCACCCTAAGACTAAATATGGCAGTGCCAGGGAGACACCAGCCACCAAAGCCCTGCAGCAGCCACCAAACTGTGGGGCCAGGAAAGGGGCCACATGGCTCACGGGCTGTGAAGCATGACATGCACAAGGCCAATAGCATGACTTTTTTCCCTTTTTGCAGATCTTAGGGATGTGTTAGACTGGAAAATAAAAAGATACAAGCAGTGTCTTCAGCGGGCATTTAACAGACAGGGGGCTTGCTACCAACACAAGAAAAAGCAAACTCCCAGCCACAGCAGATCTCACTTCCTCTTCCCTCCCCCCAGCGCCCCAAGGAGGCCATAACATCCCTCCTGCCTCTTCTCACAGTCAGCTTTAACCCTTCTGTTCCTCTATTGTATTAACCCTTTACAGTAAGACATGCAATCACAGCTACAGGCTCCTTCCTGTCAAACAAAGGAGGAGCTGCTGAGAGAAATCAGAAATCCCTTTACAGTGTACCAATCCGTTTTACCTTAAAACCTTATTAAAAATGTGTTTTACTTCCCTTAATCTTAGTTTGTTGGTTTTTTTCTCCAGAAATAAAAATCTTTTTGAAAGAGTCTGTTCAATGGCATTCAGTGCCAGACCCTACAGAACTAAAGCATCACCTAAACTGAGGGAGATTCTGAACTAAGCGCTGTATAACAGGTCCTTGCTTTCCATGTGATTCTTCAAATGCTTCCAACTTCAGTGGTAAAATCCCTGAAGGCCTCCAGTTTAAAATAAAATAGTTACGTGTTCTGCAGATGAATTAAACCGACTGATTTTAGTTTGCACTGCAGTGAATTTGGGTGGAGAGCATGCTGGTTACCAGCTAACAGGATGGTAACTGCCAGCTGTGGAGCAAGAATCTCTCAAGAAGCTTCAGCTCCGCTGCTGGCTTTTGTCTAATATCTAGTAGGCAAAGTTGGATTTTCTAATAATAATTACTGTTGACAGCAAATACTGACAAATACTCAACCCTTATGCTTCAATTTCTTCCCATCTCTGCTTTATGAAGTTGCCCTAAAGCAAGCGTTGGCATCAACACAGAGGGGTCTGAAGCTGGATACAGTTTAATAATCTCTTTCATGATCTTTAAAAAGATACAGAACTTGTATGTGAATTCCTGTGGACCACCTACAGGAACAGCCCTGAGGAGCTTCATCATGTTGCCGTTCAGTTCAAGGTTTCCCCCAAACTCAATGAAGTCAACAGCCCATTTTTGAGGCATCTGCTGTGGAGCCAATCCTGTTCTCCATGAAGTCATGTTTTACAGATTTAACTCACATTTAAAGCAAGTAGCTAACTGCCTTTGTTAACCACACCGAGATTAAAGTGAGTTAATCCCTCCGCCCCAGAAAGACATACCACAATTACTTTCTAATTGATGGAGTCATATTTTAATGGCTCCACAGCTTTTAAATCTGAAACATGTTGTTAAATGCAATAGGGGAAATTACTCCCTGTTTTAATGCCAACATTGCCCAAGGGAGTTATGCCGAGCAGAAATTTGCCCTCTGTGTTTAATAGCGTAGTAGATTCAAAACTGCACTGAAATACTGATGTTATCCTAAAGACACATTTGAGCCACTGGGTCAATGTCTCCTCAAAAGTTGCTCAAGTCTGTATCAAGTTGCTACACAATTACATAAGCACAATAGTATTTCCTATCTTGTAGCATAGAGCTAACAATATTTTCTTTATGGTATACACAACTGCTTTTTCTAAATTGGAAGCAGGACAGTACGTCAGTTTTCCTTCAAAAATAATGAAATTTCACATTGATTTTGTCATTACTGTAAAGCCTGTACAAGAAAAAAACCGGAAGGCATTACACTAGATTAAATTTTCTTTCAAAACGGGTTTTATATGTCATTGTATCACTGAGAAACACTACTAAAATAAAGACCTGGTGATGAGTAATTCTGTCTTCATTTTTATAGAAGATCTCAATGCTATACCAATCATTGCAAATCCATTAGCATTTGCAAACATAATCACAATATACTCAGTTGGATAATAGTGTTCCCTCACTTACTACCAATTTAACTCTTACATAAAGAAGAGGTAAGCCTTTAGGGGGTTTCTTCATCTTCTTCTCCAAACATATGAAGAACCACCGTGTAACACCAGCACTTTCGGAAATTTTGTATTTGACAGCTGTCACCTGTACTTTGGCTAGAGCTTTCCCAAGCCTGAACATTCAACTCCTGCATTTGGTCCTCAGAATGCATTAGACATATATTTTCAACATCTTTTAGCATCAGGATGCTCTAATCAATTCCTCTTGGCTTTCCCTGATGTCTCTGGCACACCTTCTCTAACTGCTGTTCTGTTATGGGCATGAGACCTTGTAGCCAAAGAATTGACCTGTAAGAGCACCCAATCAACTTCACTATTACCATTTTGCCATGCTTCTAGTTATGCTCATCTTTTAGGGTATCCCCCTGCATCTCACAGCTTCTTCAAAACTGTGAATGTATGTGTTTTACACCGTCAGACCAGTTGCCCTTCATCTGAAAGGACCTTCTGCTGCCCTTCTCCTCCCCAGACTAGATGGGTCCAAATTCCCTAGACTACATGAATCTGTCTTTCTGTACCCCCACATTTGGTGCCTTTTGACCCAGTGGCAGCACCAATGTCTTAGTTCTTGTCTGGGGTTCTCTCTTCTATAAACTGTGATTCTACCAGATCCTTTGTCAAACTGCTGCTCTTAGGTTTTAGCTACCCCATTATCCCATAGGCTCACCCTCAGTTATGAAATAGGAGCTGAAGATTATCAGAAGCTTCTGATAATCTTCAGCACTCTAAGCGTAAGCTGCAAGCAGCACTTCTTTAGTCTATGGCATGTGACAGTATTTAATAAAAAAAAATGGCACCTTTTCTCAAAAAAAAAAAAATAATTTGAATACGTTGCTGTTACATCTATATGCCATGTACTTTGTCACCCTTTTTTCAAATAAATCTATTTCTTTAATCAGTTCTGTGCTCACTTAACTCTTCTCTCCACTGGGGAACAGAAAGCTTTCCCTAGTGGAAGGTAGTAGGGTAAGAAATAAATTGCTAATAATTTCTGCAGGGTTCCCACTTTCAGCTAGGAAATCAAAACTCAAGATCCACAGTTTCACAAATTCCTTAGTCATCTTTTTGGTTTCAATGGTGCATGCTTATCCAAGTCAGCCCACGGACAGCTCTGATGTCTTCACTTTGAGTGAGAATTTCATCAACAGCACCAGTGCCTTGGTTAGAGTACTAACAGCGTCAGGGAACATCAGAAAACCCAGTTTCGTGCCCACAAAAGAATTGTAGACAGTGCTTTGTTGGCAGGCATTGGCTATTCACGGAGGATAAGAACCTGAAGAAGCAAACAAGGCACAGGTACACAGCTACGGCTGCATGTATTTGCTTCTACTCAGGCCGTCTTCTGGTATGCAAAGAAATGTCAACCCAAGACTATCTTTGTGGCAGTCATCAGGCCCCAAGAAAGATGGAGTGGGAGTTCCCCCTCAGTCAAAAGTCATATGAAAAACAGTTTTCAAACAAGAGATTCCTTTCTGAGACATTTCTCTGAGCTAAAACAGTGTCTTCCTGCTTTTTTCCTGTGCTTGCTTCTGGGTACTAAGTATCTAAGAAATATTTCATTCTCTAATTTACACTGGAAGGATAATGAAATTAGAATACTTACTAAATTCCAGGAATCTAGCAGATCAATAAATTCAATACATGACTTATACTACGGTACTGCCTACAGGTGAGCCAAATCAGGTGCGTGATGACATGTACTTAGGCTTACAAAGCCATACAAATCAAAGTTGTCTTTCTATTCCAAGTATAAAATATAGTCCAACATGCACAAATGTCACATCTTCTGTGTATTGCTACAGTCATATAAAAGACTTCCATGACTTCAAAACAGTTTTCATCTGCCCCTAGGAAATGTTAATATAATTTGGCAGCCACATCACATAAAAGATGAATTTGCAGAAAAAAAAACAGTAACGATGTTCATAGCTTTAAAAAAAAAAAAATCCACTCTCTGTCAGACTGAGAGAGAAATTCTGAATATTGCTGTAGGGCCATGTCATATAGTACTATTTTTAATATCAACTAAAAAGATATCTACTTAACAACATTTATTAAAGACTTCCAGATCTCGGGAAGCTCATTTATGGAATGTTATAGCAAGGCATGCTTACCTCAGCTGTCATGGGATATAAAAATATCTTAATACTGTCTTTATGTTATATGTATGTGAATATGAACATAGACATATGTATGTGTTACCATGCAAGTGTCACCAAGGGTGGTTAAACCAACACCAATGTTGATTAAACAGTGAGGCAGTGTAATAACAGTATACAGTAAATAACAGGCAACTAGCAGAGAAGAAAATGAAAGTTTCCACATTATTTAATGATAATTTTGCTTCAGAGTGAAAGCATGGGGGCTTAGAACATAGCTGAGTTTCTTTATCTAAGAAAGCTGCATTGCATAAAGTAAAGTTGAATTTAAATAGATTATCATTAAATTAGTCCAAAAGACTGTGCAGGCACTTGTCTTCTACCTTGAGCAGTTTATTTAGTTTAATTTAAAGCAATTTAAGTAGTTTGAGTAAAACTGAAATATGCTCCTCTTAAAACAAGTATCACTGTTTTTATTATGTTTAAATAAAAGACAATTCAGGTCATATAAACATAACATTGGTTAGAAAAACCTTAAAGCAGAGAACATAAAGAAATGTAAATAGTCAGCTAGTTCATCAAGATTCATATTTGGTAATATTTATAGTTATATCACAACTGTGAAAACAGACCAAGTTCATTTTTAGAAGATTAGATAAATGCAAGACAATGTTGCCAGAGTAAATTCATTGCAGTCAGCGCTCAGGTGAGAAACCTCTCTAGGAAATAATGCCAATTTCTTGACTCAGTGCTTAAATTAATATTTGAATGAGTTCAGTAATGTCTAACCTGTTGTACAAGAAAACTTGGATAAGTTCACCTGAAAAGTAGCAAGGCTAGGCAAGGTGAAGGATAACTACTTGTGAAATTCAAAAAGAACATGTGCTTGGCAAACTGGATTATCAAGAAGGCTAAAGGGACGTGTTCACCAGAAACAGAAAATAGATTAATTTATTGTAACTAACTCTAAAGAGAGCCTGACCAGGGATCTATTCAGGTTAAAATTCTTTTGCCAGAATAACACAATTCTTTTTCTATTATTTCAGAAAATTTACAACATGAGCTGTGAATTGCACTCATGCAAAATGGATTCCAAAGTATGATCCTTCCCATTCAAAAATATTGATAACCTACCACCAGCCCCATCCAGTACAGGACACACAGCAGCTGTCCATCTCTGCATGGTGCCCCTTCATTCAACAGTTAGTTTTGTCTTCATACGTTTCCTGCACAACCAGAAATAGGCAAGTACTCTAAAGAAACTTCGTGAATGACCTCTAAATGAAACGTGCTTTAACCTTGATTTCTAAGCCCGCTGCTTGTACTGTTCTTGTTTGTTTTCCTTCCTATGACCCTCTTGTTGCTCTTGTCACTCCCCAGTGCCATTTCCTCTGCCTTTATCCTCTTGCTCAGTTCACCAACTCTTCCCCTCTGATTGAGGAAAACAGCCTCGTACTATTAGGGGAATAGGCAGATGACCTAATGGAGCTCTTCCATCTCTAACTCCTATGAACAGTGCCTCTGAGTGCCTCTTTTGTTGGTTTGTTTGTCTGCTCTAGCATTAATTAGGTTTTTAACAAGTGCATTGTGTGCTAGAATGGCATAAATAAAAGCATGTTAAAGCAACCAGCTGGATCTAGTTGTCCTATAAATTCATCTGCCTGTTTTCTAACTGGATAGAGTCTTATGGCCATGTGTTACAGTTATTACTCAAACAAAATAAATGAAAATGCTAAAAGTCACCGTGGTTTTACTGTGTTTAGGCCCAGTTCTCATTGATCTTTTACATCAAACTGGCAATAAGAAAGGGTATAAATGCTATTAGATACTTTCCCTTCCACTGTAAAAGGGCTTTGCTGTTAACCGTGAGGAAGCTTGCGTTTTATCTAACATTTCTTTTTACTCAAGTATTCTATAATGACAGGCACTAAATTAGCATTTTAAGATTTTATAGTGAACTTAAGCAGAGCTACAGAATGCATTTTTAACTGCACTGTTATACAAACAAGGATAAGCCGCAGTAAAAATTATGCTGCTTATTTTCCTCAGGGATTCAGTTAGACTACCTATATTTTTTATCCTGAGATAGCTGTACAAGAAAAGTACAGATCTGATTTAAAGATGCATAAAATATAGCTTACAATTTATTTGTGAAATTCCCTGATGGTGGAAACTACACACACATCCTGCAGCTGATGACCAAGGCAAGTGGCTTGATGCAATTACCAAACGATAATGTGAATAACATGAATGCATACACAGCAGAAACAAATGAAATCATTGTCTGAAGAGTTACTGAGGGTTTAGAACTGGAAGCAGACAATTTAGTGTGGGAGACCAAAGCTTCTGCAGTTCACAAATAAATCATCATAGACTCCTAGGGAAAGAAAAAAAAAAAACAACAAAAAACCAAAAAACCACCAGCAAACCACAGCAGATGCAGCGATGGATTCCAAAATGAGAACTGACACGCTTGGAGAAAAGAGCTAGCAGACGAAAACCTGTACTTAAGGATATACTCATCTTTATAAGCTCCCTCATAACTACAGCGGAACCAGAAGAAACATGGGGTCAGGCCTGAATCACTGGCCTGTAGAAGGGGTCATTTCTAGCTATTCTCAGAGTGCTTAGACCGTGTCCCATTTAAGTCCATTTTGCACTGGAATAAAGGTTTACATAAGGCGCTGAGCAATGATGAATCACATGCTGAAAACAAAAGCTCTGAGGGACAAAAAAAAAGCTTTTGGAGGAGGCAGAAGTTACTTTTTTCACCACAAGTCCTGTACACAGTTCAACTAGACATAATAAAACAGTAACTTACACAGCTGGCTCCCGAATAACACTAAGTACAATAAAACATTATGCAACTGTGCATGTGGTTGCTGGTCTGTAAAGGGCAGACGTATTCCAGCTTGATATCCCACCTAGTCCTGATAACTTTGCATGGCCTATTTAATTCATCACCGAGTATCAAATGCCATTGGTGCCAGAGCATAAGAAGCACGGCTTTCTGTATTGCACAGGGCTGTTAGCGCAGTTATTGCCTGTTCCTTGCTCCCCAAGAGGTTTGTTTAGCTCTTAAGTGTCCAACAGATGAAGCTGATAAGGCACAGCAGCAGCGAGCAAACCTGGGGAGCTGAATGGGAGCATTCCTTATACACCTG
This sequence comes from Calidris pugnax, assembly GCF_001431845.1. Taxonomy (NCBI): domain Eukaryota; kingdom Metazoa; phylum Chordata; class Aves; order Charadriiformes; family Scolopacidae; genus Calidris; species Calidris pugnax. Next base: position 84,996 of record NW_015091194.1, on the reverse strand, counting down.
CCTCTCTGCTACGTCGGTTTTTCCAAACGGCCGAGCACAACCCCTGGTTTGCTCTTGCTGGCAGAACCTGTACAGGTGGATTGATATTTGTTCTGACTGGATGTTGGGCCACAATGTTGTGGGAGGACCCAGACTCGAGCTTTCAAAGCTTGCAGTGGACTGAGTAGGGCTCCTGAAATGGGCGATGCAAGCCAGAGCAGAAAAAATGAAACAGAAAGACAGCAGGCTTTGGCTACAGGAGTTGCAAATCCTGTGCCTTCTCTTGAATCCTGATGGTGGGCTAGTTTCTATGATGTTTGCGGTTATTTTACTGCTTGCTCCCGATAAAGAACTGAGACCTTCATTATTTAAAAACTTTAAATGAATCTTCTCACTGTAATACCTGGAAGCCTTAAAAATTAACACTGGCTCTGCAGTCACAACGCCTAAGTGAAGGAAGGTAGAATCATAGAATCATCTGGGTCAGAAGGGACCTCCAAAGGCCATCTAGTCCGACCCCCCGCAGTCAGCAGGGACACCCCCAACTAGACCAGGTTGCCCAGGGCCTCATCGAGCCTCACCTTGAATATCTCCAGGGATGGGGCCTCAACCACCTCCCTGGGCAACCTGTTCCAGTGCTCCACAACCCTCATAGTAAAGAACTTATTCCTAATGTCTAATCTAAATCTGCTTTTCTCCAGTTTAAAGCCATTACCCCTTGTTCTGTCATTGACAGCCTTTGTAAACAGGTTCTCCCCAGCCTTCCTGTAGCCCCCTTCAGGTACTGGAAGGCAGCTATGAGGTGTCCCCGGAGCCTCCTCTTCTTCAGGCTGAACAACCCCAGCTCCCTCAGCCTGTCCTCGTAGCAGAGGGGCTCCAACCCCCCCCCCGATCTTTGTGGCCCTCCTCTGGACCCCCTCCAACAGGTCCATATCCTTCTTATATTGAGGGCTCATATTGAGAAATATCTGTCTCTTCTACAGGCAGGAAATTCAGGCATAGATTGTCCCACCAGCATACCTCACACTGTCTGGCAGTTATCATAGAATCATAGAATGGTTAGAGTTGGAAGGGACCATAAAGATCATCAAGTTCCAACCCCCCTGCCAGTTGCTTCAGAGAATTCAGTGGGAGGTAGACCGCCTGAACAGGGTGTGCTCAGCTCCCCAGGAACCAAACCTACAGCTCCTCTGCCTTATAGAGACATACCCACCAGATCCATTACAGTTCTTCTCAAGGAGGAAGAACAAGTGTAAACGACTGATGTGGTTTTGGCCGTGCTCTCTGTGCATGGCTGTGCCCTATGTGAGCTCCTTGCACAACAGCACGCAGGTGCTGGCTGCAGAAGACCTGCTCCAGTGGGGTTTTAAACCTGGCATAATTGGTTTGAAGTAATGGGAGATCTCTCCTTGGCTTTTAGCAAAGCCTGGGTTATATCCTTGTGACGTGCCCTTCGCTGTGTGTTCAAACACTGCCTTAATTTAATTTAACTGGACACAATTCAAAGTAGAAAGGAAGCTGAAGCTTTCCTCTTGATGTACAGGGCACCAGGAACAGAGCTACCCAGCAGGGAAAACCCTTGGAACCTGTTTGAAGACAGCACCTAAAATGATGTTTGTGTTCTTGTTTAAATTAACAACAGGCTACAGAGATGGAACATATTTGCATTATGGACGTCCAGCTCAGAATACGCTAGGGACTTCTCTTGCTTTTCGGTCTTTATGAGTTTCAGTGGCTGCAACAAAAGGTAGTAAGCATAATCCACTATACCAAGCAAATATAAATAATCCCAGGGAAGCTTACTAACAGGCCAAGAAATGCAGATCACAACTACAGTGTCACTGTACAGTGTCACACATTACTCCCTTGAATGTGGAAAAACATCAAGATAACAACCACAAGAAGGTGCTTTTCTTGATGATGTCTGCACTAGTTTAAAAAAATATTTTAAACTAGTGACAAAGCCCAGATACTCCACCTAGTTATTTTATATTCAACTGTGTAATAACTCTAAGACAGGGAAAAAATCATTCATTGTAACACTCCGAAATTTTGGATGTACATTAAAGTTACCCTATGTGTCCTTTCTAAATACTTTGTGAGCAAGCACTTCATCTGAAACCCCCTATCAGTTGTTGACAGTGCCCAGAGCAAACTGGATTCTGCCTTGGGAAACTAAGAGCAAAATAACACTCAACACATTAAAAGTGACCTTGAAAAAGTATGGTCACAGATGAGGTATTTGTAGAGGTGTCAGCATTAAGCACACAAAGCAAACAGAAGCCCTTTGCCAAAATTATAGCATGGTAAAAGGTCATCACGAATCAAGAGCGACACAGTCTCTATTAGAAAAATGATAACTTTGAAATACTAAGAAAAGGCACTAGTAATCAAGATAATAAACAGGCCTATGACGAGTAACGTAGGCTTGTCCTCTTACAGTTCAACATCTGTATAAGTGATCAGCCAGCCTTGCACAGCTCAACAGACCTAAATTGACAAACGACTTACTTGTAGCACATCTGTGAACTGAGGGTTTTGCCCAGCTTCAATGCGCATGAATATCAATGCTTTTGACTAGAATGTCATTTCTGAATTTATGAAGCTAATCTTAAGCACCTTAAAACAGTTTAGAATTAGATCGGATTTGTCCACTGTTGAAATCCAGTTCACTTGGAAATGGCAGGACAGAACATTAATTTCATATGGATGTCGCAATAAATATTTTGCTCACTTGACATGATGAAAACTTTGCTGGTTACAGCAAAACCATTTAAAAGAAGATCCAAAAGGAAACAATTGTAAATGCAGCGTATTCATCTCAAAGGAGAACCAGGGAGGAATGCTGAACTTCTGTCTCCAGGTGTCAAGAGAACTAAGCTGTAAACACCAAAAATCACCACTGGAAAGGTGTTGAAAGGCAAAGGATAATATTAGAAAATGAAGTGATTCTAGTGGTACAAACTCTTGGCAATAGACTACAGAACTTGTCTTTGTATTCTATAAAGCACTGTGTAAAATTGAGGACGAAGCCTGGGCCATGGACTGGGCCACAGCAGAGGATCAGACTTAGAAAAAAAGCACATCAGTTTTTCTTCTATGTCCCTCTAACACGGAACTGAACCAACTACAGCCCAACAACCCAATGGACTTCCTTTACGGTTGCAGAAACAAAATACTTCCCAGCATGGGAAACTTCATTTCATTTGCCTCCCAAACTGCCCTTCTGTTTCTAAAGACAGTTAATCCAGTTTAAGGCAGAGTCTGTTCCCATGCACATATAAATAGGTTACGGCATATCTAACCACCACGCTTGCTTCAAAACCAGATGATAATACTCACGATGGATAAATGCCTCAAATACATGAGCACGTGAATACAATATGATAGATTTTATGTTTTGTTCTGCGTGCATTCATGTATATATGTAGCCATACAGCTGTGGCAAAAAAATGTGGCTGTGTAGCCAATGTATGCAATAATACCCTATGCTACAACTACCACTTCAGGTCATGTAAGGAATAATCTTGGCTCACACTACAGTAGTACACAATTATTAATTTTTTATGGCTTTCACCCTCTATACTTCAGGCATTACTTTCTAGCAATTAGGAGTTTTTTCAAGTCTGTAAGTAGGCACTGCCACAGTATAGGGCAGGAGTCAGAAGGACTTAGAGTTTTGAGTCCTAACACTAGCACTGACTGTGACCTTGCTAATTTTATGATCTTAATAAATCTTGATGTTCTGTTCTCAAAAATTATTAGGGTACATCTGAAAGTTTTAAAACTATGGATCCTATTAAAAAAATAACTTATGTTTGTATTCATCCAGGATCAAAAACTCCATCTCTCCATCTTAGTTTCCTCAAACTTTAAAGTCAGAGAAATAATAATTTCCTTGATCCCATCATGCATCTGGTAAGAAACTTAATTAACAACTAGCCTGCTAAATAATTTGAGGATACTGCAATTATTAAAATTTGCTATAAAATTTTCTTCCTCATATTGCTTTGAGTTTGAATTTCTGTTACTTTACTGGATGGTGAGAAACTCCAAGCATCAACATAAATTATATTATTACTGCTCATTTTTAGTGGGCATTATTTGATTTTTAATGAACTGCATGATGATATGCAGTTATAAAATAGCTTGTGAATTAATAATTTTGTTGTAAAAATAGAATTTGCAATTTTGTATGGTATATTTATATATTATATTTAAGATACAGCAATTTGAAGTTCACATTCCAGCAAACCAAAAATGTCTCCTTTTTTTTCAGTGGTTCATATAGTTTTGCCAGTGTTTTATTTTCCACATATTAAGGGAAAAATTACACAATTTAGAAAATCTAGCATCAAATATTACAGAAGTGAAAGCTACTAGAGAGAACCTTTTCAAAAGTTGTAAGAAATTTAACAGTGCACTGAACTTTACTTGCAGCTAGTTGCACTGAAAATAAATAACAAGAAGACCTTCTGAATTCATTTCAAAACCAACAAGAAGCTGTTATTTTTTTAAACCCCAGCAGTATTATAAAGACCTCAGCCTTAAGAAAAAGATGTTTGAATTCCTGAGATATTCCCTTAACTTTTCCTTGACATTAGTAACTTCCCTAGGAGTTTTGACATACCTCTTCCCCTTCCCATGGCGAGTGCCTACTGATACAATTATTCTTGTTTAAAGAATTACTCTTAAAATACATGGTAAGGAAAAAAAAAAAAGTCTAGCAAAAGCTGGATGTATTATGATTATGAGAAAAAAGTACTAGCTTGGCTCTCTGATGTGGATGGGGAAAGAAAGTACAGTACTTAGAGGGAAGGTGTTGAGAGTGTAGGAAGGAGGTACTGTCCTCTTTCCTGGCTCAGTGGTAGGCTCATGGATGGAGTATTTATAAACCTTTCCATGGATCCTAATGAGGTAATGAAAGCAATAATGCTCCCAGGGAAAAATGCCCTCACCCCTCCCAAAATCCCCAACAAACAAACTCCAAAGGGTCCAAATAAAGTAGTGTTCTTGTGAAAAGACTTGCACCAACATTACTGTTCAACTTTTGCGTTAAGCACTTGGAGTCCCTCGAGACAACAGAGAAAAACAAAATATTACTACTGTACTGACATGTTTAAGAAATTTGCTTCTGCAAAGAAATTTGCCTATACTGGTGACTTTATACTGTGCAAAGACCATCTTTGCAGAGAGTATTGTTGTACTGTTAAAAGCCCAGCTAGCAGACCTACGTACTGATCCACGCTAGTGTGTCAAAGACTGACTTTATACTGTGCAAAGACCATCTTTGCAGAGAGTATTGTTGTACTGTTAAAAGCCCAGCTAGCAGACCTACGTACTGATCCACGCTAGTGTGGATCAAAAAGACTGGATTAAAAAAAATGAAAATCTTAATTCATAAGCTTTTTTCCAGGACCATAGGAAAATCGAGGGTGGAAGGGGCCTCAGGACATCTCTAGTCCAACCTGCTGCTCCAAGTGGGGTATGCTCTGAGCTCAGACCAAGTTTCTCAAGGCTTTAATCCAGTTGAGAGGTCCCATGGATGGAGACTGCACAGCCTCCCTTGGTAACCTGTTCCACTGCCTGACTGTCCTTGTGGGGGGATTTTTTTCCTTCTATCCAGTCCGAACCTTTTTAATTTCAATTTATGCCATTGTCTCTTGTCCTCTTACCATAGGTCATTGTTGAGACTGGTCCTATCTCCTCGATTTTCCTCTCAATTTTGTAAGGCTGCTATTACATCACCCAAAAGCTGCCTCTTCTCCAGACTGAACAAGCCCAGTTCCCACAGCCTCTCAGTGTCAAAGTTTGAAAAAAGTTAATTCTCAGTATGGGTAATGCAAATTCAAGCATTTATTAGAGAAGACATGACCCCTCATACAACAGTCTAAATAAAATTAAACACGCGGACATGACTTGTATGGCAATGATCTCTCTGAAAGCTGGTGGAGATTAATACAATCAGAACCTTGTGGAATTAAACCCTATTTGTGTCCCAGGAAAACCAATATATTTTCTGTGCTTACTAAAAGTGTTTTTATCAAATACTGTGTGAAATGCTCTAATAGGCAAACTGAATTAGCAGCAGCTGTGTACCTACTGAGAAGTCATATGCTACACTTCATTAATGCACCAGGTATACTCTAAAATAAAACTTGGAACAAACTGCAGACCTCAAGGGAAGAAAGTAAATGAGTAACTCTTTTGGAAGGGTATTATGACATTAGTTTGGAAAAAAAAGTAATAAACTATGGGCCAAGATGCAAAAAAGACAGATGGGTAAAAATTCTTGATCATTTTAATGATAGTTTCAATTATTTAGTTCATGTTAACTCTTTTAGATCATTTGATATGCACACCATTAGTGTGGTAACATTAGGCCTTTCTATAAGCATAACACTGGATTTTCATCTGCAATAGCATATGGTGATATTTGCTAAATTGCCCTTCTACAACAGGTGCTGGATTTTATGAGGTAATATTACCTGTCCCTTTAATGTCTAAAGCCATAAAGTAATTAAATTGTTTCCAAGGTAAATGGGACCACCTAGTCACTTCATCCTATGTAAGAACTGCAGGTATCAAGTTGCAAGTTTGTGACTACGAATAACAAATTAGAGTCACTACTACTGTGATTTAGATGTAAATATCATCAGCATTCAGATATTCAAGATGAAGGTTGTGCATTTAATGTCTACATCATAGCCTTTGTGGCAATTAGATAGCCTCAATTTATTATCAAAAGCCACAATCAGTATTGAGAGGCTTGAGCTCATAGAAGTTGAGCTTATCTAACACTGTGGAGTACATGTCACTGTAGTGACATGAAGATGCCAGTCCTCATGCCTGTGGTCTAAGAGGGCTAATTATGCAAATTTTCCAAACAGAATTTACCTCTTAAGTCCTTTATTCTAACAATGAAGGTCCTGGCTTCATACCTGCCAATAATCTGCAGTTTGCTATATGTTCAGCTATGATTATTCATGTAAGAAAATGGCACAACAATAAGGAAGTAATGAAAGTAATGTCCACTCTGATCCTTTAGCGTGCTCACACCAAAGAAACGGTTTTAAAATGGCTGAACAAATTCAGAGTATCTGAGCGCTTACACAATTAATGAGCTGATTTACCTCCTTTCCTAACATGCCTTCCCAGGGACAAACTCGTCACTAGTGAATTCCATTTGAATAATTTTCATCTACCAAATTAAACCAAGGATACGGGCTATGGACTGATTTAGCAAGACATCAGCTGTGTTAAAGCTACCTAATGATTTTGCAACCTCCTTGTTTACCTATGACTTTGCAGCAGATTTCAATACTCAGTTTCCATGGGGAAAATGAGGATATCCACTGGATCACACAATGCTAGGAGTGCTCAGCTGTCACTAACAATCAGTGCAATAGGTGGACAAGGCAGAACTGCAAAAACCAGAGGCATAATTCATTTCTTATACATAACATTCCTTTAAGCAGGCCAGAAAGAGAAGGTTGAGGTTGGGCTGGAGGTGGTTCAAGGAGAAATGGAGGGTTATGACTAAAAGCATGAAATTATGAAGGGGGAGATGAAAGGATAAGAAGCTGTAAAAATGCTGTTGCTTACTGACACCTTTATGAATTTATTGGGTTTTGCATAAGCGAAATGATAATCAAATGGTCATTTTCTGCATCTTTGATACATGCTCTGCAAATACACAGTGACAGCTATAACCCTGAAGAGCTTCCAGTCTGAACAGATGAGGCAAATAAAGGGTAAAGGGCTCAGACAGAGCTGACTTGCCCAAGGCTACACCACTTGCAAGTGACAAGAGTGTTAGCTATTGCTTCATGCTGTCTTTTCTATAATAAAAATACACAGCAAAATCAGGTTTTGTGCAGGTGAGAAGAACCCAAGGAGATGTCAACACTGCTTTGAGCAAACAGGGAGGCAGGTCTATGGCTTGCCTGCCACTTGTTTTTGGCATGGGCACGCCAGAGTATTACTGCCAGGTGCTGGATAATACCCCAGAGACTTGGATCATGCCCTCTTTCCTAGACACACAACAGGTACATCAAAAGTGATATAAAACACGACAGTCTGTCTCACTCCTTGACATGCCTGCATTCTGCCCCTAAGCGTTCTGGCTTGGGGCAGCTGCTTGGGTATTTTCCCTGAGCGGTTTCAGATCCGTTTTCTGCCATGGCTGGTCTGCCACTCTCCAGTCACAGAAAGCACAAATGGGTCTAATCAGAGCCTCCTGAGGCTCCTCCAGAGCACTCATCCACTCCAGCCCCGCCATCATCACTAGCACCTGCACCACTGCTCTCTCCTGGGCAGGTCTAGCAATGCTGATGAGAGTAACACTTGTCACCAGAAGCAGAGAGGAGCTGCCAGTCACATACCTGTTGTGCCTATATTCCATCTGTTATAGTTACCCAACGAGAGCAAATAACTCAGTCTTGTTTTTCCTCAGCTGTTAACTTTGGCATCAGGCTGTGGCTGTGAAGTTTACAGGCAGCCCAGCACAGACCTTCTTCAAAACCCAAGAATTACCCTTAGTGCAGCTGTTCCACAGGGTATAAAGTTGCTGTGATGTTCCCTCAATCTAACTGAAAAGCACCCGTGCTATCTCCACGCCCTTTGTCTTGACAAGGAAGACTTCTTTTTAATCCCCAGATCAGCCTCACTAAGCAGAGGAACATAAACGTGACATTTATAAAAGGATAGTTCCCACAGATGATCATCTCTCACGTTAGGGTTCACCACCACCAGCTCCTCTTTCATTAGTTAAAGTTACTCCTGAAATTACTCAAAACCTCTAAATACACGTCACTGGGTTTTACCCATAGTCTATTTTAGTACAATGGCAGACATAAGACCTATAATAAATGCATAAGCATAAAAAGGCATGATGCCTGCCAGGATACCATATCCTTCGCAGTTTTCTTTTCCTTTTTAATCATTAAGAGTCTCATGTTACAAATAAAACAGTAAGAAATCCCACAGCCCCCCACCCCCCAAAGGAAATTATACACCTTCCCTTCCCCCTCTTCTCCCTCCCGACACATGCTGCCTGCAATGAAAGAACACGGAAAGAGGTAGAATCACACACATCCTGCTTCTGAATCTCAAACAGCAAATCTCCTAGGGACAGAAATCCCCTTCGCAAAGCATAAATTCAAAATAAAATAAAATAGAGCGTTAAAATCTGTAAATACAAATCCCTGAACTACCGCTGTCCTCATTTGCCGAAGGAAAAACTCCCTCTGCGACGCCGCATCCCCCGAAGGATGGACGAGGGGATTTCTGGGCAGGAAAGCCGCCCCGCTTACCTTCATCATGCTGGCAAACGCCGGGTATTTCCCCGGCGGCGGAGCGGGCTCCCCCCCGACGGGCCGCCGCTGGTGGCGGGCAGCGCTGCTGCTGCCGGAGCCCTCTCCTCCGGCTCCCCGGTTCCCCGGCGGCGGCGGGGCGCTGGGCGGACTCCCGGCCGGCCGATCCGCTGCCGTTTGCCGCCGTGGCCGTTGCCGCCGCTCGCGGGCTCCGATTGCATCAGCGGCGGGAGGGCGGCGCGCAGGCCGGTCCGCCGCCTGGAGAGAGCCGGCGAGGGGCTGCGGGTCGCCCCGCCCGGCTCCTCCCGGCGGCCACGCACACCTCCCCCGCCGCTCCCGCCCCGCCCCGGGGGAGCACCGGCAGCCCCGCGACCGGCGGGGGACCTGACATACCCACCACCCCCGCACCTATCCGGGGGGGCAGGTTGGCTTGCGGGGGGTCAGCCGTGGCCCGTGGTTTGCCCCACCAGGCTGAGACGATTAAATGCTCTCGCTGTCGGTTATAGCGAGGGTAACGCGTTCTTAGCCCCCTCCCTAAACAAGTATTAAGAAACTCATCATTTTCAGCTTCTGAGTCATTTCCTCCTCCTCCTTGCGTCCAAGTTGCCTGACACACCAAACACCTCGCCCGTTTATCCCTTCCATCACTAGGCAAGCCTTGGGCTCCCTCGTTTCAAGGCAGGTTAGCCCCCAGCCCTCCCTCTTCCATCGCTACCTGCACAATCCGCCCTGAAGTCCTCCAGCACCCACAGGGGCCCATACAACCCCTTGGAGATGGACCTAGCAGGGGTTGCATTGCCAGGTGTTTCACCATGGTCCTTCCCCACCACTAACTAGCGCCTAGTCGCCACTGAAGTCTACGTGGCTACACCCTCACAGCTCACGGCTGGCCACCCGACAGCCACCCGGTGGTGTGTGCTACCGCGCCACTGATTCCTGTGCCTAGGCACCCCCGCAGGCAGCACCTGCAGAGAAGAGAATGTCTTGTCATCAGACACCGGTCTATTCTGTTATTTCTACCAGTCAAACCCTGCAGCAATAGTGCTACAAACCCACGATTTTTAAGAAAAAAAGTCCCAGTGTTACCGCAGCGTAATGTTCCCAATGTGCTTACTTTCATCTTTACTGATTTTACCGTTAATTCTCTTCTTCCTTTACTACTGCTTTGGTAAATGCTTTCCCCCTCTGATCTGCTTGAGAGTGGTTGTAAAATGCTGTTTCATCTCAAAGCTGCTGTCAAAAGTGTCAGGTTCTGCTTTGCGTGATGTATGTGAATTATTCTCTCCTATGCAGCGCCAGAGACCGGTTACATAAACAGAAGTAGATCTCTGTTCCTGCCACTCTTCAGTCAGGTAAGAAAGTGCCATGTAATGGAATTACAAAAATTTGGACTCCAAAGAAAGACGGGTAAACAACGCTACCCAAAATGAAAGTTCATGTGAACAGTGATGTTTTAGTGACTATTTAGAAGAGAAGAAAGATGGAGCAAAAACCACGAGGCAGAGAAGGCAGGAAAGAAGCATCGGACAGATACAAACCATCATCATTGAACCACTTCTCAGCACTCAGGAGAGCAATTCTACGATGAATTATCTTCAGATTACAACCACAGCATAGGGACAACCATCAAGCCAAAGGTCCATTTAATTCAATATCCGGTCTCTGACAGCCAACAACAAAGATACCTACAGAAGAGTTACAAGAACAGAATAAGCACCTAAGGGCACTCTCCTCATACGCTCTTTTAGCCTCAAGGGGTTTGCATCACAGCAGTTTCCTGAAAGATGGATTCTTTAGGCTTAACAGTTCTTCATGGACTTTTGTTCTGTTAATTGTTCCTTGAACCCATGCAAAATTTGGCATCTATAAGATGTGCAAACGAGTTCCACAATTTACCCCTGCTCTGTGGAAAAATACTTGCCACTTGAAAATTCCACATCATGCTCCCATTTTCTGATATCATGACACTGTAAACACAAAGATCAAAATATTCATCCCCTCTATGTCATTTGTGATTTTACAGACTACTCTTACATCCTCTGTCAGTCATCTCCTTTTCCCAGATGAAGAGTCCTAACCTTTTTAGTCTTAATATAAAACCAGTTCCATACCCTTGATCATCCTTGATATGGGATGGGGACATGAACTCCACACAACTCTCAAAATGCAGGTCAATATATTTACCTTTAATTCACTTTTCCCCCTCTGTTTCTTTTCCTAACAATGCCTGGTGTTCGGTTTCGTAGTTTGACTGTGCCTGACTACTAAACTGAACTGATATTTTTACGAACTATTTAATTCCACCAAGATTTCTTTCCTGAAAGGTGACAGGTCATTCATAACCCATCACTGTTTACATAAATTTAGTGATTTTTTTTTTTTTGCCATATGCATAATTTAATACTTGCAGGTATTACTATATGCTATTTTGGCAACCATGTACTCAATTCCCTAAGGTCCTTCTGCAACCCTTTGCAGATAGCTCTGGTTTGGCTGAATTAACACCATCACAGGGAAGGGTTTATCTCATCAGCAAACTTTGTCCTTTCTCTATTTGCCTCCATTTCCCTACCATTTTCTCAATTGCAGAGACTCTCTCTTTCTTCTGTTTCTTATCTTTTAACCAATTAGTGAGACCAACCAATAAAGCACCTTCCTTATGGGAGCTTATCTTTTAAGAGCCTTTAGTAAAGGACCTTGTCAAGTCTTTTGGAAATCCAAGTAGATCCTATCAACAGGACCTCTACTATCTGCATGTTCATTGACTCCTTCGAAGAAGTTTCTAGATAGGCAGGGCAGGATTTCCTTTCAGAAGAGTCCTTCTGAATCTGCCCCTCAACTTGATATTTATTCATGTATCTTTTTTGCATTCCTTATTGCAGGTTCTACAGTTTCTGCAGGCTTAATTCAGTGTCCTGAATCCGTCTAGAACAACAGCTGTTTGAGTGCAGCTTTGCTGCTTCCAGACCCCAGTTTGCCTGTCTGGACAGTATTGTGCTGGGAGCCCTTTTTCTTTCTAAGTTCTCTGCATCATGCTCCACCATACAGATATATTTCAAGTTATCCTCAAACTACTGCCAACTATTGAGGTACAGAGCAGATTCCATGGCCTGGGCATAACTAAGAAATAGGAAAAGGAAAGGCAAGGGGAAGGAGAAATGTTATCTGAACTACAGAGGATTTGTGCAAAGCCAAAGCACCTAGTTATTTATGATATATGTTAAAAAGAGATCTTTTTATTGATAGTCAAGCTGGCCCTGAATTTGCAAATAAAAATCAGAAAAAGGAGATCAAAACTCAGAGAAGCTACAGAACTTACCTCGAAATGTGCATCTGGCTGCAACACCCCAAAAACTGAGACTGACATTAATAAATGTGTCATACAGACATATATTTACAGTCTTGGCTTGCATTGCCTCAATCTAGTTACACTTCCTTATGTGACACACCAGAAGTAAAAATGCAAGGGACATTGACTTTACCTGTAGGGATTCAATCAGTTGTATTGATCTATCAATAGTAACATAAATTTTCTACATTCTGAATATTTTGTTTCATAAACCAGGCCATTATTCATTTCTACACTGGATTTTCCATTAATGCAAAGCATTCTGTGAACGCTTGACAGCACTGTTAAACTTTAGAAGTTTTAATGAGTAAGTTTTTCACAGATATGAGAGAATTAGGTAATTTATATGCTTTGAGTCCAAAGTGTTTGCACAAGTTCTAGAGATTCACAAGGTGAATAGGAGATGTGATAGCTGGGGCCTTAGGGGCAGATTATGTTTGTAGAGCGAGCCCCAAAACCTGTGATTAGTGTGTTCCATTCGTTTTGCTGGTCTGCACAGAAGCCGCGCAGAAGAGCGCAGCATTCCTTCTGCTTCCCCATGGCTCATGAGTGGAATTTTTGCGGAAGACCAAAGCGGTTTCAATCGTGCATGTTATCCAAACCAGGACTGAACAAACTCACAATTTAGCCACAGAAGTATGAGGAACTACTGTTGGGAAAATGAAAAGGTTCTATGATATGAAGCCAAATGGGAAATTTTGAAAGAGGCAGCTTGAAGAATTCCATAATTCGACAAGGAATGAAGGGCAGAAGCCCATAGTTTGGTACACTTTCAAAGGTTTATAAACCTCTTATAACCCTGATCTGTTTAAAGAATATAGGGTGAAGGTGGGTTTTCCATTTAAGAGAAAGCTGGGATTCTGAGATATTATTTCCTTCTGAAATGGAATGAAAACTTCCTGGAGTAAAATGTGGGGAAAGCAATTTTTATTCAATCATATTTGGACAAAATTTGTGTTTCAGTTTGATTTTGATCTTTTAAAATTTTCAAAGCTTTTTGTAATATAAGCCCGTTTGAAATGCATTCCAAAGCTATTAAAAAAAAAACCAACCAGCTTCTTTTTCAAAAATTTCAGAATGGTATGTTTTGATCTGTCTGAAATACTTTGCTTCTACTTAGCTTTTGTACTAAAACTCAGTCATGCTTAGTTTCTTGGTACAAATATTTAAAATAAGGAAACATCAACTTTCGTCTAAAATATTCTTCAGGGAAAACCTGTGACTGATTTCAGTCCCGAAACTAGAACTCTTCAGAACAAATAGGAGGGTAACTGCAGGAAACAATTTCCATATAGCTGCCTTTCAGAAATGAGAATACAGTTGTGGGAAGTTTTTAAAGTCTTGAAGTAAGGGAGGGAAAGAGAAATCTTTGGATGAGAATCAGGTTGGCATAATAGAAATTTCCTAACAGGAAAAAAAAAAAAAGAAGTATTATATAAATATTATATGTATATATGAGTTCATATATGTACAAAATATTAGGGTAAGATCCTTTGTTAAATTATTTTTATTTCAGAGAAGGACAGGTCATTTAGAGTCTTGTCATTTTGGCCTACAACAGGATGACAGGAGAAGCTGAAACAATAAGCCTTACACAGAGAAAGTGCTGGTTGCAATTACTACTCTCCATTTTGGAAAAGGAGAAGCAACAGTTCTGATTCTTCGTAGAAACAGAAAGATAAAGGCACAGCGGCCTCTCTCCTAGCCACAGGCACACGTCACCTCACAGCAGGGCTCAAGTGAGACGCGAGGTTTCGGTGAGCGTCATTTCCAGAGAAGCAAGACCTTTCTGTGGCAGCACCTCCTCCTGGTGCTCGTTTCCACCCTCATTTTCAACCTCCTGGGACAGGCCAACTCCGCTGTGTGCGGGCTCTGCTGGACACTGGATTCATAGAGTGATCGGGGTTTAAAAAACCCAGATAAAAAGCACAGGATGAGGAAGTAATTGTTGTAAGGGGCTGGGGGGGGAAGCGTCTAAGCTGGCATCCTCACAAAGAAATACGACTGCATAATTGCAGTCTCTGAAAGAAAGAGTGAAAAATGAGAGTCGTGAGAGAAGACGAAGGGGAAAGCAGCCACAGAACACCTGTCAACCACGAAAGCACTAAGAAAATGGCTGAAAGGGAAAGGCCTCCATGTGTGAGGGTAATTGGAACTAAATAAACACAAGGTCTCCTGCCCTTTCGTTCCCACCCACTCGGGGAAACAACATTTTACGCATTCTTCCCAAATAAGCACTTTGTGAATGTGTCACTTATTTTTTGCCCTGAGAGGCAAGAAAAACATTGTGCTCTGGGAATTAACCAAGAACAGGGTTTGTTTCCAACATTTTTCTCACCTTCTGTTTCCTAGCTCCTCCTCTCCTCCTCACAGCCTCCTCAGGGACCTCGGGATGGGGCCCTCCCCCTCCACAGGCCCCTTTCCAGAA
Organism: Calidris pugnax; assembly: GCF_001431845.1. Classification (NCBI taxonomy): domain Eukaryota; kingdom Metazoa; phylum Chordata; class Aves; order Charadriiformes; family Scolopacidae; genus Calidris; species Calidris pugnax. Next base: position 69,926 of record NW_015091194.1, on the reverse strand, counting down.
GGTTCCAGGCCACCGGCCACCCCCTCGCCTCAGCGCCGCCCACCCTGCAGCCCTGCCAGAATCAGGTCAGCTTCCTTCGGGTCACAGCAACTAAAGTGCTGGTCACGCTCAGAAGGGCATTTAAAAAGAGTTTGGGTGGGCCAGAGGAGGGAATGGGGACGCAGGGAGGTGCGGCTGGAGACTGAGGCAGCTGTGGAGCCCCCCTCAGCGGGCTCCATCTGAGGCTTTAGAGCCTGGGTCCTGTGAATCCTGATCTCTTATCACAGAATCACACGGGGTTGGAAGGGACCTCTGGAGATCATGGAGTCCAAACCCCCTGCCAAAGCAGGTCCACACAGAGCAGGTTGCACAGGAACGTGTCCAGGTGGGTTTTTGAGTGTGCCCAGAGAAGGAGACTCCCCTGCCCCCCTGGGCAGCCTCTGCCAGGGCTCTGCCACCCTCACAGGAAAGAAGTTCCTCCTCATGTTTAGGTGGAACTTTTATATTCAAATTTGTGCCCATTTCCTCTTGTCCTGTCCCTGGGCACCACTGAAAAAAGACCAGCCCCATCTTCTTGCCACCTACCCTTTAAGTAATTATAAGCATCGATCAGATCCCCCCTCAGCCTTCTCTTCTCCAGACTAAAAAGACCCAAGTCCCTCAGTCTCTCCTCGTAACAGAGATGCTCCAGGCCCCTCATCATCTTTGTAGCCCTCTGCTGTCCCCTCTCCAGCAGTTCCCTGTCCTTATGGAACTGGACCCAGTGCTCCAGATGGGGCCTCCCCAGGGCAGAGCAGAGGGGCAGGATGACCTCTCTCCACCTGCTGGTCGCACTTCTTGATGCCCCCCAGGATGCCATTGGCCTTCTTGGCCACAAGGGCACATTGTCAGTTTATGGTCATCCTATTGTCCACCAGGACTCCCAGGTCTTTCTCCTCAGAGCTGCTCTCCAGCAGGTCACCCCCAACCTGTCCTGGTGCAGGGGGTTATTTCTCCCCAGGTGCAGCACCCTAAACTTACCTTTATTGAAGTTCATCAGGTTCCTCTCTGCCCAGCTCTCCAGCCTGTCCAGGTCTCTCTGGATGGCAGCACAGCCCTCCAGGGTGTCAACGACCCCTCCCAGTTTTGTATCATCAGCAAACTTGCTGAGGGTACACTCCATCCCCTTGTCCAGGTCACTGATGAATATATTGAAGTGGATCAGAATCAGCCCACTCCCCCTTTTAAGGGAAGTGCCATGATTCCTTGCCAGCCCATTTTCCCCATCCAAAGTAACTCCCAAGATTTCATAACCACTAAGTCACTTCTTTCTCCCCTAGTCAGGCATGCTTAAAAACTGGCAGAAAAGTAAAAGAGGGGAAACACTTGAGGTTTTGTGCTGTTATGGTTTTTTCTGGCGGGGTAAGGAAATTGAGGATAATGCTCCACATAAGTTCATAGAAACATAAAATTGTTTAGGTTGGAAAAGGCCTTTAAGATCATCAAGTCCAACCGGTCACGTAGCACTGCAAGTCCACCATTTAACCATGTCCCTCAGCACCACATCTACACGTCTTTTAAACACCTCCAGGGATGGTGACTCAACCACCTCCCTGGGCAGCCTGTTCCAATGCTTGACAACCCTTTTTTTGAAGACATTTTTTCCTAGTATCCAATCTAAACCTTCCCTGGCACAACTTGAGGCTGTTTCCTCTTGTCCTATCGCCTGTGGGAGAAGAGACCAACCCCCCACCTCGCTTCAACCTCCTAGAGAGCGACAAGGTTTCTCCCCTCAGCCTCCTTTTCTCCAGACTGAACAACTCCAGTTCCCTCAGCTACTCCTCATAAGACTTGTGCTTTAGACCCTTCCCCAGCTTTGCTGCCTTTCTCTTGACATGCAAAGTTAGAGGGTTAATGATAAAAGCCACTTAGCAGGGACACCTGGAAGACTCGCTACTGAACTGCTTGGTTTCAATACTAAATCAATATTTAAAGACTGATCTAATGTGATTTTTTTTTTCCTGTGGTGTTAAACATTTGGGACCAAAAATGCCTTTTATTTAGATCATAGAAACCAACATGAAATCTTGCTTTCTCTGTTGTTACTGGAAGAGCTTTGGAGAGCCTGGAGAAAAGGTGGCAGTGAGGCAGTTGGGCAGTGGTAAGGGGAAAGTCTGCTTTTCCCCACCTCCAAATCACAACCGGACTGTTTCAAATCCTGCCAGCCCAGAGAGGGGCTGACGCAAGGCGTTTCAGCACGAACGGCTCTCTATAGAATCATAGAATCATATGGGGTTGGAAGGGACCTCTGGAGATTATCAAGTCCAACCCCCCCACCGGAGTGGGTCTACCTAGAACACAGGATCTACCTAGCACAGGATCTTCTCCAGACGGTTTTTGAATGTCTCCAGAGAAGGAGACTCCACCACCTCCCTGGGCAGCCTCTTCCAGTGCTCTACCACTCTCACAGTAAAGAAGTTCCTCCTCATGTTTAGGTGGAACTTCTTATACTCAAGTTTGTGCCCATTTCCTCTTGTCCTGTCCCTGGGCACCACTGAAAAAAGACCAGCCCCGTCCTCCTGACACCCACCTTTTAAGTATGTATAAGCATTGATCAGATCCCCCCTCAGCCTTTGCTTCTCTAGACTAAAAAGCCCCCAGTTCCTCAGCCTCTCTTCATAAGAGAGATGCTCCAGGCCCTTAATCATCTCTGTAGCCCTCTGCTGTCCCCCCTCCAGCAGTTCCCTGTCCTTCTGGAACTGAGGGGCCCAGAACTGGACACAGTATTCCAGATGGGGCCTCACCAGGGCACCTCTATAAAGAGTTCAAGATCCGCTTGGTGTTTTAAAGCCGTGTGGCGGTGCCCCAGTCTAAACTAAATCAAGCTTAAAAAGACTCCAGAAATACACACAACAAGCCGGCCAGAAATTTTCAAGATGTTTTTCGGGTCCCACTTCCCGGCTATCAGACCCCAAACTGTCGGCATGGCTGATTTGAAAAAAAAAAAAGACAATAAAAGGCATCTTTTGGCCTCGACCGCATGAGGTATCACCCCTCGGTCTCCAGGATGTCCCAGCCGGTGGATCCCCCGGGACCTTCCCGGTGGTCACCGAACCTTCCTCTTCCTCGCGGCTCCCCCTGGTGGCTGCAGGCAGCTCTGCAGAAGGGCCGGTGCGAACCCGAACTGAGGTTCAGAGCCAGGCACTGGAAAAAAAAACAACAAAAAAAAGGAAAATAAAGAGGTTGCGGGTCACCTACCGTTTTGCCCGTGGTCAGCCACGCTGTCACTGCGGTGGTGCAGGAAGCCAGCTCTGGGTCGGAAACATCTTAGGTCCTGGATCTCAAAGAGATCTACATCCCTCTACCTAACAGAGGGTTAAACACTGCTGCCCTTTCAGCGGAGAAACTCCTGTAGGTGGTAAGTCACAGGCGCCAGGACTAGAGGAAATGGCCTCAAGTTACGCCAGGGGAGGTTCAGGCTGGATATTAGGAAAAAATGTTTCGCCAAAAGGGTTATCAGACACTGGAATGGGCTGCCCAGGGAGGGGGTTGAGGCACCATCCCTGGAGGTGTTCAAAAGACGAGTTGATGTGGAGCTGGGAGATATGGTTTAGTGATGGTGATGCTTTTTGTTTGTTGTGTGGGTGTTTATTTTTGTCAAAATTAGGTTAATGGTTGGACAAGATGATCTTTAAGGTCCCTTCCAACCTAGAAGATTCTGTGATTCTGTAAAACCAGCTAGGAATCCAATCCCTTTAAGAGCTTTTATATGCAATTTGAAGTATCTTAGATACTTCAAAGCTACATATTTTTATAGGGGATCCATTACATTCCCCAGCAAAGCGGTACTGCTGCTTCAATGAAAAATGGTTATCTGCTAGAAAGTATACAGGAACACGAATACTTTTCAGCAAGTATACCTCCAGACATCTGCTACTTCAGCATGTAAACTAGACACATTAATGAGTGCTAAAAAACACATAAATGCATTTCTATAAATAGATCTTGAGCCATATCCCAAATTATCAGTCATAACACTTAGTTTGAGATAATGAATTCCAAATCAAATTACTCCACATCAATCCTGTCATTTTTTCTGTAAATTGTTACATATTTGAGGAGGAAGCTTCTGCATATAATAATTGCGTTGAAATTAGACTTGGCGAGGGATTGCAGCAGCTGCAGAATCTCTAAGCATGGACTAAGCATGGGATCCAAGTCTTCTGAAAGATGCTTTGATTTGCCAAGACCGATACTAGTGGAACATGCTAGTGGAATAAAGGTTAGAACAAGTGGGCCACAGAGGCCAAATTCTGCTGGGTAAGTTAGTCTGGTGGTGGCTCACTGGTGCTATCACGGGTGGTAACGGCAATCTGAAGGGTAGAAGCAAGCCAGGACGTGGCAGGCAGAGAAACAGACATGAGTCGGAGGTTTGGCAGCGACCTCTGACGAGGCAGCAGGGAGACACACATTCTACACTTGGCTTAGGGATGTGAGCTCTGCTTTCCAGCCTCATAATCAAGCAAACCAGAAAGGCAACAACTAGATGAGTACGTACCTTCTGGTGAGGAAAGAACTTTAAAGTAATCTAATGAAACCTCGCCTTTGACGTCCAATAACTTCCTTTCCAATGTTTTGGACACAGACTGTAAGCGACAGCAGTGCCATGTTGTGAGCAATAACAAAGTCAAAGCATTCCTGGTAAATAAATTGCAACCATTCACTGAAAGTACCTGGCCAGGAGCTATATACAGATTAACATCACAAAGGCATGGCAGAGCAAGGCAGGGTAAAGCAAGGCAGGGCAGAGCAGGGCAGAGGAAGGCAGGGAAGGGGAAGGCAGGGCAAGGACAGGCAAGGCAGGACAAGGTAAGGCAATGGCAAGGCAAGGCTGGGCAAGGGAAGGCAGGGCAGGGCAAAGCAAGGCAGGGCAGGTCAAGACAAGGCAAGGCAAGGCAGGGCAAGGACAGGCAAGGCAGGGCAAGGCTGGGCAGAGAAAGGAAAGGCAGTGGAAGTCAAGGACAAGGCGAAGAAAGGCAGGGCAGGGCAAGGCAAGGCAGGGCAATACAAGGCAAGGCAAGGCAAGACAGTGTAAAGAAAGGCAAGGCAGGGCAGGGCAAGGCAAGGCAAGGAGAAGGCAAGGCACTACCCTGCCTTGCCTTGACTTGCCCTTCCCTGCCCTGACTAGTCTTTCCCTGCCCTGCCATCCCTGACTCTGCCCAGCCTTGCCTTGAATTTCCCTGCCTTGCCCTGCCCTTCTTTGTGAGGCAGGACAGGGCAAAAGGCATTGCAGGGAAGGGCAGTGCCTCTCAGAGTTATCACAAGATATAGCTGTGGGGTTTTTTTTCTTTCCCCTTTAAATTAGGAAGCGCCAAATGTTTTGAATTCTTAGGACAGAAACAACTTTGGTAGAAGTTGAGAGGCTGGAACTTTTGAATAAAGTTTTTAGGGCATCAGCTAGCACGTGGCACCAACGCATGACACCTCAACAACCGAATAAAATCCCTGCTTCACTGTCCTGCTTGGAGCCCGACAGAGCACTAAACCTGCATATCAGGCCAGTCTCCGGGCTATAGAGAACTCGTGCTCACATCCTTGTGCCAAACTGAAAGCACAGGGACTAGGAATTGCCCTAAGTTCTAGACATGTGCCCTTTTTCTCCTGAATTTCCACACTTATTTCCTCAGATAGGAAAGGAGGTGGTTTAACAAAGACACTACTTCCTGCGTAACTGATTTCCATATTTCGTTGTGATGCATTTGAAACTGGAACCTGCATAACTAGGGGGACATTTATGTTAAAAGGTTTATTGTAAGAAAATGAGGAAACCTTTACATTTAAGATTCATTGAAGACACCAATGCTATGGAAGTCACAACAGTGTGAGAGCCAAGCAGTAACAGCATGCACTTCCTAACCTTTGGAAAGGAAAACTTGCCAAAACACTTTCTTAAGATGTGCATGTAAAGAGTCACACAATGACAAGTTATAGAAAAAGGTACCCATTTATTCAAGGTATGACAAGGATATTTACAGTATTCTTTTGCTCAGAATAAGATCCATCCTTACGATTTTTAAAGCAGCAATTATAAATTACATTTAAAAGGGGAAACGTTCCAAGCATGTTTCTGTTAAGAGATATTTTTACAATAGAAACACCTTAAGGCTAAGTCATATTGACCTTTGCTGCCACCCACATTTATCTTGGCAAAACTGCCTCAAAGACAACATTACCTTGATGGATAAAGACTATGCTAAATCCAACATACAATTTTGTTCCCTCAGATGCTTTTCACAACAGTTCACATGTGACAAACTGACTTTCAATTTAAAACAATGAATTAAATAGAAGCAAGATGAACTGCCTACACCCCAGTGTTTCAGAGGGCCAAAAGATCATAGACAAGCAATACGTTTGTTACCTCTGAAAGATCTCATGGGCTCTCTTGTTGGTGAAGGTACTCGACCTTACCAAGCAACGTGCTTCTAGTCGGAGCTCCGGAGCCACCGGCGCAGTCCGCCTTTCCCATCACGTTACTTCTCAAAAGCCAAGGACAAAAATCTTCAGGTAGGTGACTTCTAATGTACATCATGAGCACCGCCTGCCTTAGCCAGTACTTGATTCCCACAGCAGGGACTAGTGTTCTAACCAAAGCAAACAAGATTGGGCTGCTAAACCGCTGTAGTGCTATTGTCTAAAGTCATTTTAACACACAACAGATCTACCCGAACAGTTAAAATTGGTTTATCTCTTGAGGTAGAAGCCACAAATCATATTTACTCCCATCTGTAAACTATAACACACATGCCATCAGGCAAATATAGCCATTTTTTTTGTTTGTTTGTAAAATAAACAGATGCTCTTCATTGCAAATATAACGGCATTTTTTACTGAATTATTTTGTGTCGGTTTGAGAAGGAAGCAAATTAAACATTGGGAATAGTAGATTGCGGCTATTTATACAGTTGTAATGAAAATAAAACATGTCTTATACAAACAAACTTCATAGCAATTTCCAAATGGGCTGGTATATGAGGATTCTTCTTAAAAGTTATTTTGGAAAATACCAATTTTAACTGCGTAATAAAGAAAAAAACACCAAAAAAACATCCATTAGACATTTAAGACAACATAGCTACTTGAAATACTACCATTGCATTTTGGTAATTTTTTTTTTAGGGTTACAGTTAAGGGAAAAGAAAGTTAAACGCAATAGAAACCCCCAAAACCTGCACAAGTACAATTTCCTTAATGATCATGTTTTGTTAGGTGAGGACACTATGTAAAACTAAATCTATTGAAAGTGCACAATGTTTAACATTCCAATAGAAGGAGAAATGGGACCCTTGCATTAGTAGGGGACATTCATTCCAGGTTAGCTAAGAATCTCTGTAACAAAGGTGTTGCTGTAACTGACAGAAGTTTTAAGTTATTTGAAGACAACCCAAGCAACAAGATACAAAATTTATGGAGATTGGCACTTGATCTTTAGTTAGCCCCGTTAGCTCCGTGTTCTCCCCAGAGACTCACATACACACAACTTTAATTTTTCATTTTATTACTGTAAAAAATAAAAGTCAATTTGTAGTTCCAGAGTAAACAAAGAAACCTTAGCTTCAAACTATTTAAAAACAAAGGTTCAAATTTTGATAAGATACATTTCACAGGGTTCATGTCAGCACCTTAACCAAATGCAATTTTTTTTTTTTTGTGAACTAAGCATATTTCACAAAGTTTTCATGTTAGCGACAAGGGGCTACATTCTCATCTGGATGCACAGGTAACATCACTCGAGGAGAACAAACTGGAAGGAGTGCAAGTCATTTTCCAGAGTTCCCTGTTGAGCTCTACATGTTCAGAACCCAAATTTAAGACTGAAGTTATTAAAGATTGACCTTTTGCATATTCCAAAATGGAAGGCAAATACAATCAACTTACATTTGGCTTTGAAACATTAAGATAACAATGTTTTATTTCAGCCACATATTTACAAAAATGTTTACAACAGAACCGTGTAGGGTTTCCTTTTTCTTTGTCATAATACACCTAAAGATGAATAGTCATCTTAACCTTCATGCAAAGATGCATCTCTTGTTACACAAGAAGCTTTCTGTTTGGTTGGTTTGGTTTTTTTCCCCCCTCTGAGGATAGCAACCAGATGGTTGGGTAAGTTTGGGTCACCCTTAAAAACGTAGGCCTGTTTGCTCTACTGCACCTTCAAAATAAGGAGGTAAATTACAGGCACCGTTAATTCCACAAGGGTTCATTGCCTTTAGCGTGTTTTCCAAAAACAACAAAAAGTAGTCTTGAACAGCTGTAACATGGGTTATTCCATGACTTTCACCTCTTCAGTTTACTTCCTGAACTCTGGAGTTACTTTCCTAGAAGCATACTTGCTGAGCTTCTTGTCTAATGTATATTGTTGACTATACATTTTAAATTAAACTGTTATGTAAAGAATGTAACAAGCTTTTCCTTTGTACACAACTTAATCTTTGTGCTGAGTATTCTTCAAAAGGATTTTATAAATAATACAGTAAGTTTAGAATCAGTCTTCTGCTCTCTTGTCATTATACCATGTTGTTGCTTTCTCCAACTTTATCTACAAGCTGTAAAAAAAGGGAGACAAAAAGGTTTTAAACTGCATGACATTTATACACAGTGAAGTTACTCTCAAATATTATTTGCTACTTGCACAGTTAGTATGCAACTGAAAATGAGAGAAAAATAGTACTCACCAAGGTCTCATGATTTAAGTTTGTGAAAATTAAAAAATCTTACATTGCAATTGTGTTTCTGCATGACATGTTTTTCTCATATAGACATTAACAGTGCAACATGAAGATGCAACAGAATGAAAAAGGAAATAGAAGAATGCAGATAACACTGCTAGCTTAATGATTAAAACAAAACGATACAGTATCAGCCACACATGCATTAGTAGACCAAGTAAGATATTTCAACTGACCATTACTGTGGATTCTCTTCTGAGCCTACGTAGGCTTTGAATAAAACATTAACAATTATCTTTTTAAAACAAGATTTAACCCCATTATGATCAAATTAAATATGACTAAGATCGATCAATTGAAAAATTAAACATTCAATTGATCATGAATTATGAGCCGGAAATTGACCTAACTGTAAGATTGGAACAGATGATCTTGAACGCTATTTTTTTTTAAAAAACAGCCTGTATACATCTAAATTATACCCCCTATTTATTTTTTAGTAGTAGCTATTAAAACTGTTACTTTCAAAACTAGGGTTGATAACGGTTGTGTTAAAATACATACAGAAATTAGCACAGTAAAAGTAGTTGACTGAAACACCCTAGATTACCATCTTTCTGGCACCTGTTAATGTCTTCAAATCTCTGGCTACTTGGTCAAGAAAATGGAAAACTGCATTTAAAAAAATACAAATCTCAGTAAATAGCAAGACGTAGCCTGGTGCAGTGGACCTTAATAAATATACCTGATGAATGACACTGTGTTACAAGAGTTTCGGGACTCACCATACAAGCTTCAACTTAACATTGAACTAAAACCATTTGCTTTTACAGGCCACTTTTCATAAACATATCCCAGTACTACATAAAGAACAGCGTCCTCCTCATCATACGGACAGGAGAAGAGGCACTGAACAGTGGCACGATTCATCTATCCGGTCACCTAGGGCCAGGAGTGAAGCAGGAGTTCCAAGTCATAATCCAGGGCTCTTTCCACCTGACAACACGTAAGTGGAAGCAACTTCTGCAAAGGTGTCCTTTTGTTCCTTTTACATCTAGAAGTCTCTCACTGGGATTGAAGGTGATCTGTATGGTGCAAGAACTATACAGGAATACACTCAAAGTCACTGCTCTAAACTTACACTTGCTTTATTTTTGATGCATTGCTACTATGGCTATAACAATGGAATAAAAAACACTACAAGCTTCAAATTTTGCATGAAGTACCAAACACTTACCGAGCTTATACCAGGTAAATTCAAGAGATATCCAAGAACTGGAACTCTTCTAATAAAGCCAACCACCACAGGAAAGAACCCCCTTTAGGTAAGAATATCAGAAGACTGTATTAGTTTTTATAATTAAACTATTCTCTATCTGCTATAAAATGAAGAAATAGTAGGTATTTTTTTAAATCAAGTTTACATAAAATCTTGTAGCTTGTTAGCATCACATTAATTTTACCAAATACATCAACATACACTCAGCAGAGACGAGTGAAAACCAAGAAAGGAACACCTAATTTTTAAATGGAGTTAATTGTCTTCATAGCTGGCAACCTTCAGTCAGCTCTTCAAAAAATAACTAAAGAAAAAATACCCAGCTTAGTCAACAGAACTGATGTTCCCAACGAATTTCTCAAAATTACCATACATATTTTGAGATGATTTCTTATTACATTATAGGAAATACAGTCTTGCAATACTCAGCGTAAGAACAACTGAAGTTAATTCTGAGTAATCCCCTTTGAAACTGTATGTGGTAGTCTACGTTAACTAAAGAAAATTAAGCATAACATAGTTATGTATTCACTTGTTTCACAAATCTGTGTAAAGTCTGAGATTTGAATCATGACCCAGGGGATGTTGCCTGGCATAGCTGCCATGGTGTAGCCCCCTGCACTGTCCACTTCATCTCTGCAGCAGGAAAAGGAATTTTCCATGGCAGTATCTCTGCTGTTTGCAATCACCTGCTGCAATTCAGCTGGTGGTAGCAATCTGAGTTATCTCTTGTTGAGCTACACGTCCCCTGTGTAGAATAAGGATTGATGTGTAATGAAATCTCAGCCACAGTAAAACAGTGAAGTTTCACAAGTCATCATCATCTTCACTACACTGGTAAAAACTATTTGCTGGATAATAACAATGCCAGCACGTTTTTCCTACAGATTTTTTTTTCTTCTTCTTCTTTTTTCCCTCCCAAAGACTAGACCATTTCAGTGGTCCAGTAAATTGTGACGGAGGACACACAAACCACTTCTAACAGATTAAAAGAGCTGGTGTAGTCAAGAATAAGGAACAGTCAGTATAGCAGGATAATATTGGTAGCCATAGCTATGGATGCCTTTAATGTAAACAAGGTTCCAAAAGCAGATTAGAGTACAACAGGAGATACTATCCCATAATAGCCTTCTCCAACTGCATGTAACCTGGGCATGTGAAACCATGGCAGAAGATAAGCGTCTGATGGGAAACATATTAAAGACAAGAAAGGAAAGACATTCTAGATTTAAAACAGAGTAGAATAATAATTGTCTCTCTCTATTTAGTCAGATGCATCTTTAAATGATAATAATCTTTGGAATCCTGGCTCTTTTTTAATTGTTCTGGGTCACCAGTACCTAACTGCTGCTTTGTGGACAACAAGCACTCTGCAACCACTACTACAGGGCATACAAAAGGTGACTGTGTAAAAGTAGCTGAAACATGCAAGGCAACAGCCTACAAGTAAAGGTTCTAGAGGGATCTGAACACCTACTAGAACAGGTTTAGTGGTCGAAAAATCAAAAGACTGAAAAGAGTACAACACAGTGGTTTCTACTTGTATTATCTTAGTCCGAGTTGAAGCAAAGTTACTAGAACTGCTAAATTGCTTTTGATAAATATAAAGGTTGTCCATATAAAAGTCCCAATAATCCACATGACTAGAATCATTAGGAAACACAGAAATGCCCGTCCTCACAACATAATGCCCTAAGAAATCCAAAGGTGCATGATCTGGTGTTCCTTGGGCCTGGAGAAAATGATCTAATTCAGTGGCCACTGATAGCCAGGGAAGTTTTCTGTTCTGCAGCCAAACAGCTGGATCCTGAGGAATCATATGAAATGGTGCTTAAGGAAAGGCTCCGTTTTTAACTTCAGAAAGGAACAAGTTGCCAAAAACATGATAATGGTTGAAGTAGTAACTAGCTTTGTTTGCAGTAGTAACTAGCTAGCAGTGGAACAAGAGATTTATACTCTAAGAACTATTAAGCACCAGAAAAGATGGTCTAGAGATGCTTTAAATTAAAACAGATCAGATAAACATTCAAACCTGGAATTATCTAGCCCTTGTTGATACTCTTCTGGCTAAGGGATAGTCCTAGTGACCTGTGGGTAACTACTGACCTCCTATAATCCCATCAACATTATTTTATCCTGCTAGCCCCAATAGATAATCCATAACCATACCTGCTCTGACATAGTTATTTATAATTCTTTCAAGAACTTTTAAGAGGAGGGGTGTTTGCTTGAAAACCCACTCTACTCGCTTTGTGCTGGCTGATTAAACTCAAATGCTACATGCATGAAGTGACAATGTATTCGGTGATATACTGTGATTTTCCAAACAGTTGGAGTGATAGAGTTCTGAGTAATACAGAGCAGAACAATAAGTATCATATATTAAAAGCTAATTCAAGATTTTTTTTTCAAAAATATTTAAAAATTTTACCTAAACTAAATATAAGATTAACATACAATTTTACTGAGTGGGGGAAAAAAAAGGGCCATGAGAACAGCAGTTTGATTTTGACTAACAGGAACTGTATTATTTAGCTAGCAGTTGGACATTTCAAAAACATTTCAGAGGTCTGTTATTAGATTAATAAGCATTAATAGAACAGTCTTCATCTGAACAAAAGACCAAGAACAACTAAAAGCCTTCCTTCTTACTTATTAGCATATTTTGTACTTTGTTCTACACTGAAATACGGAAATTCAACCATGGAAATAAAGATAAAATATAGATATACAGGTTGTAATAAGTCAATTTTTTCCACCATTAAATTGCATTTATGGAGAAGTCAAATGATACATTGTGAAAGCTATGTTTTTTCAACAGCAATCTTGATACATGTTATGAGTTTTCATGTTTCCTTAACTCAGTCGGTTCAGTATATGCCTCAAACATAAGTAGTTCTCCAAGATTCAAATCTGCTAATCAACTTTCCATCCCTTGCAAATGTAACTCAACAACTTTATATATAAACTAGCAAAAGCAAACATTTAACTTGTTCCTTTCTGATGACGCCGCTTTGCCAGCTGTAACGCAGGAACACTAAACAAATACACTTATTCCCAGATACATCAATACAGAAAGGTATGTTGAAACAAGTCTTACCTGAATAGTAGGAAGAACCCATAAATTTCAAGGATCATTCCTATTAAAGGCCAACCAATAAGAACTATGAGCACACCACCCAGGAAAAAACCTGTTGCTTTCATTTTGTGTTTTTGAAAGAAGAATCTAAATGTTCTTTCTAAACCAATAACAAAAGACAGGCCAGCCACGAATAAAACCTAGAGAAGACAAAAAAAAAAACACAAATAAAAAAAACAGTGAATTATATTCTTGAGTTTAGGATGTAAACACATATATTCTACAAAATTAGACTGCATTTCTTGCATAACTTCTTTTAATACCAAAAGATGGATGGTGAGAAGTAATTTACTAGTGATTTTCTTCTGTAAAGTCCGTTTTAAAGCATTTGTAGTTAGCATTCAAAACTCTTCTCGCACCTGCTTAAACAGTAAAGAGTTTACCTTTGTAGTCTCTGGCAAACACCATCACATCAAAAGACCTAACGACAGTTGTATCTGTCCCGTAACATAAGTACGATCATTACCCACAAGCAGCACGAAAGCTTAGTACCAATGACAGCAAAAGTTCCTACAAACTGAACAGACATGTTACAGAAGCACCTCCGTTCTGTACCATGGATATCTTCAACAGCTCGTACTGATCTACTGATCAGTGCAAAGTCAAAAAAGGAGGACAGGTGAAGAGCATTATCAGTTCTCACTCATTTGTTTTTATTCTGATTTTTTTTTCTTGGTTTTGTGTTTTTTGGGTTTTTTTAAATGTGTATAGTCTTTCTACTGTTTACTAGTTCCAGTACAGACTCAACATTATCACACTAGTCCCAACTAGTTACAACTATTTTTAGTGTCCTTTAGCAACAGGACTTGTAACTATTTCAGCTTCTAAGCATACATCTGGGCAACATTTTTGCTGAAAATGGAATAGTATCTCAGATTTTACTTAAAATTATAGATCACATTCAAGTTTTGTATGTTATGTAATAAACCACTTCCTTAGCATATTTTTCCCTTTCTGATACCACTTTTTTTTTTTAAACTTCCTATAGGATACAGTACCTTCTCTTGCATTATCTTTGGTTACCACATAGCCTGTCATTGTCTCTTCCTACCTATGTTTTCATCATTTTCCCTAAACAGGATCTCGTATTTCCACCTTACATTAGGAAAAGAAAAAATAAGCATTATTTTATTTTTTACTCCTCTGCTATACACTTCGTTGACGGTTCAGAACAAAGCTTCAGCTACCACACTCAAATTCAAATACATGTTTTTAAATTTTCCTTCTGTGAATCTCAGTATTTGATCCTGCTGCCACAGAATGAAACTGATCAGTTTTGACCACAGGCTTCAAGGCATCAGGAAAAGAGGATGCAAACCTCAAGCAGGCTGTGCTCTTGGCTGGCAAAGCTGAGAAAAGCAGAAGCACAGAGATTATCACATTCAGAAAACACCTTGTCATTTTATATTTGCTTTAGATTGGGAATTTTGTGTACCAGAACTAGGATTTATTTTCTATCCTGCTTTAAGTGAAAATGTTGATTTGGTAAAAACTGAAGATATTAGATGTCTCTACTGTGCAGGTTGATTGGCTCTTCTAAACACTCTTCTAATCAGTAATTCATCCTTCTTTTTTTCCTCATAAAGCACAGTAGTGCTACATTTGCTAGCATGTACAAAACACCTCTCTATTCTTATCCAAATAGATATTAAAATCTGACAGTTATCTTACAAGGTCACCAAAAAGAAAGCATTAGTAATCACAGCCAATCTAAAAATCTTAGTTTCAGCCGCATAACAACTGTGGAACAAGCTGCTTCTTGCCTGACCAACATACCGCAGACCTGACCCGGAGGTACGATCTTTAGATTGATGTGGGCTGCTTTCAACTTTAATCAGGAAAAATTATTCACTTGTATCACTGAACATAACTCTTCCTTTATGCCAAATTGCCACAGTACTTTTTGTGATTCAGTTTCAAATTGATAACATTGTTCTATATCTAGAATTAAGTATATGATATATTAAAAATAAACTAAGCGGTGCATAATTTAAGACTAAAGAGCAGGCACTTACATTTCCAATAGCCAAAAGAGCTTTGTCAAAGAAGAGTATCATTCCAAAGAAAAGGAAAAACACTCCAAAGCCTGTTAGTCCCATTCCAATCTCTGAAAAAGAAACAAATTTAGGCATGTAACAAAACATGGTACAGTGAAAAACTTGTGCATAAAAATTGTAAAAAAGCTAGAATGTGCAATCTATAGACATTTTAAACTTATAGACAAATTCAGCCTATTTTATGACCACCTAAAAACTTTCTGTGTGTACAAATATAGTAAGTCTTGTAAACACCAGTTACTTTAATAACAGAGAGATCTTTGGAAGCCGCTTAGCAACAAATTACATATTTGGATCTATATACTGAAATTGAATGCAACAGAAAGGCATGCATGCATATATACATACAGCAAAGACAACCCTTTCGATTTACTGCTAGCATGGAGAAAAGGATTGTTGTGTGAACAGATAATGAAACTTTGTTTTCCATTTGCAACTCTTATCCATTATCCTTACTGCAGTAACACAAGTACCCTGGTCCTTCCCATCCTCCTGAGACCTCACATTCCTCCTCCCCATAATCTTGGATAGCAGTCCCACTTCCCCTAACGTCTGGACTGAACACAGCTCACATCAGTGCTGTACGCTCCAAGTTACACATGTGCTATTAAACACTACTTTGGGTCTCCAGTCAGTTGCCAGTGTTCACAAAACCAGTATCTGCCGGTCTCTAAAGGTTGCTCAAGAAATACTAGGAAGGCAAGAGAAGGATGGAAGCCTGAGAAACTGGGCTAGAAATGCCATGCTGTGATTACAGCTACCATTTGAAAACAGCTTCTGAGGTATCTTGCAGACCATACTTAGAAATAGATCCTACTTTTAAAATTAAACCTCGAAGGCCTTCCTTTGACTCTTACACAGACTGCGACAGGAGAGAAATAACAGGAACAGCAGCAACATGGCTGCAAAAAATCTGTGTGTTCATCCATGCTGCATCCAACTCACCCTTCTGTTATTGCTAACCCTGTGCCCAGAGAATTTAGAAACCTATAGGATACATAAAAACAGCTATCAAAACTAGCCGCAATACTGTAGACAGGCTGGCTGCTCAGTTTGTGTCCTTGTCTGGATACATATATTTTGAAGATAGATATACAGGATATACATATATTTATATATATATTTTCCAGTAGTTTTGTATAGTCTCGCCTGAAACCCCACCCACACTATTAACAGCCTTCACTGCTACTGTTAACCACATCTACACGATCATTTACTGTTAGCTTGAAGAGCTCAGGAGTAAAGGAGCATCACTCTGCCTATTCCAGAACTTCCATTTAGTTATTGCAAAAACATTTCAAAACAGCTCAGAGTGAAGAGATTTGCTACCGCAACATTCGACTTCCCTAACTTCTGCAAAGGCTCATCTTTCAGCGAGGTTGCAGACCACATGGTGGTAAATCTGCAGTTCTACAGTATCATCTGCCACATTAAGCTTTTGCTGTGAACATTTTAACCACCCAGAATTAAAACTACTAAGTAACCCGCTACAACTGATTTATTGCAGACATTCTCGGTACTTGATTACCATGAAAAATGGAATTGAAAGCTGCACTTTCAATGAATCTGCTGACTGAAGGCAATATAACAATTGCAATCTGCCCTTTTCTCTAGTACTCTTTACTTTGGAAAAGCAGAAACAATCTGTATTCTGGAAGGAAAACACTTGGAGGCAGGACTCCAAAGGAATTACCAGCTGCCAATAAGATAAATATGCAATCATGGGAAGCCAGTATTCATTCCTCCCACAGACACAGTACAAAGTAGGGATCTTGCAAGAAGGCAGAGGCCAACTCCCAACAGCTGCCACAATTACTACTCTGACACTTCTCCTGTAATCACTTCAAACATGTTTGTAATCACCTACTCCTACAACAGATTCACTTAAGAAGTCAGCCACATCCTCTGGTTAGTGGAGGGAAAAGAAAACAGAAAAGGAACACTATTCTCATCATCCCCAAATTGCTGCTGAAAGAAGATGAGTAGTCCAAGACTATTGTTCTCTGCTGCCAATATTTCAGCAGAGGATACTACTGACTTGATTCATATCAGAATTCTGAAATATATTTCACTAGCATTCTTTGAGGAAAATAAAAAAAACCACTGACATTTTGTACATAACCTTTGCAACAATGAACTAGGAATTTTTATAGAGGGTGTGAACTATCTTTACACACTTCCTCCTGTGCCAGAAGAGCCTTCCCGTGGTACTCAAATACAACATTTCAATGCCTAGAAATGCAGAAACACATACTAGCCATATTAAAAAGACCCAGAGTAAATGTAAAAATTATTATTATTTACTAAGAGGAAGAAGCAATGCTTTCTCGACATTTCTGCAGAAATCCCATAAGCTGTGCAAGAGTACTGCAGCACTGAATCAAATGGGCTTAGTAAATATTAACACTCAAAATTAAGATACACTGCTTGTGACAGTTTAGGGAAGGCAATGCACATCCTCTATCTTGTATGTGCAAAATAGGAATGGAATTGTGGTCTATAGGCTCTCAGAAGACAAAAATTAATGCAGTTTACAGGTTATGAAAAATTTCAATTTTTAACAATTTTAGTATTGAAAACTTATTTCAGGAAAAACTAAGTGCATTCTTTGGCAATTACTGGTGATTTACACCACCATTCAAGGAATCTTTTAAAAAATGTTCTAGATTATAGCTGCAAATTTAACTGTCCAAACATCAACTAACACAGTGGTTCTCTCCAGGTATTTATCACACTGTTCTACCAGAGACTCTATGGAAAACTCCGTATTTTCCAACCAGCAGTGAGTTTAAAAATATCTGATGAAATACCTTCAGAATGTCAAAAAAAAAAAAAACCAAACAGTGAAAAAACTAAAAGCCTCTGAACTCCACAGTATTTTACTTACTACTCTTGGCTCTGATGGTTAAAACCAAGAGTCAGCACTGGAGTTAACTGAAGGTCCCAACTGAGGAACAGATTTTTCTTTTTCCCCAGTGAATACTCTGGAGAGGAGGACAGGAGAACAAGCGAAAACAAAGCTCATGAGCATTTAATCAGAGACCTAAAAATTAACCCCAAGGGTTAGCACCCATCCCAGTAACAAAGCGCAGCACCTGAATTTCTCAAGAAGCCATTGACCTTGAACGATGCTAACCTGCTTTTCTGCCAGTCTTCACCCTTGGCCTTGATGGGCTCTCCAATACCTCCATTTCCAGTATCCTGCTCTCCAGTTAAACTTAGTTCTTTAAACTTTCTTTTCTGTATTTTTCAAGCTTAGCCTCCTTCGTAACTGACACGACAGTGCCTATCAAGCAGGCTCATTTCCTTTCATGGCAACCTTACCAGAAAGGTGTATGTGAACCTTATATGTGAACCGTTAATTTAAATCAAAGACCTAACATTCTCCTTTACTTTGCAGTTTAAACTCTTACAACCCCCTTTAATTTGACTTCTTTGTATTTTCCCTTTCAACATCTCTATTTCCAAGCATCCAGAAAGAAATTCTTTACAGTGAGGGTGGTGAGACACTGGAACAGGTTGCCCAGAGAAGCTGTAGCTGCCCCATCCCTGGAGGGGTTCAAGGCCAGGCTGGATGGGCCTTGAGCAACCTGGTCTGGTGGGAGGTGTCCCTGCCCATGGCAGGGGGGGTGGAACTCGATGATCTTTAAGATACCTTATCGCTCTCTACAACTACCCGAAAGGAGGGTGTAGAGAGGTGGGGGTCGGTCTCTTCTCCCAAGTCACAGGTGACAGAACAAGAGGAAATGGCCTCAAGTTACGCCAGGGGAGGTTCAGCTTAGATATTAGGAAAAATTTCTTCATAGAAAGGGTTATCAAGCCTTGGAATGGGCTGCCCAGGGAAGTGGTTGAGGCACCATCCCTGGAGATTTTCAAAAGATGAGTTGACATGGTGCTCGGGAATATGGTTTAGTGTTGTTTGGGGGTTTTTTTTGCCTTTTTTTTCCCTCTTTGTCAGAGTTAGGTTGATGGTTGGACTAGATGATCTTAACGGTCCCTTCCAACCTAGGTGGTTCTGTCCCTTCCAACTCCATCTACTCTATGATTTCTCTTCAGTGAGAACAAAACTACAGTTGCATACGAGTACTTTTTTGCCCCACTCCACAGTGAGTGCCTGGTCCTCACCTTAAAAGCGTCACCTGCAAACCTTCCCTGTGATAACAGTGAGTTAAGAAAAAGGCAGTAAAGCCACTGACACATCACTGAGCGATCCCAAGCCACCCGTGTCCACACGGAGGCACACGCAAGACTTTAGTAGCCAACTGCTGCTCTCGTCCACCGTTCAGCTCCCATTCATTCCCGCCACCCCCCGCCAACACCAAAGGCCTCACAGCCCCACACAAACGGCGGCGGTGCCGGTGGCAGTGCCCTCCGAGGAGTGGGGGGAAAAGGGGGAGCCCCCCCTTGCCGAGCACCCGGCCCTCTGTAAGCCCAGCATCCCGCCCCGCTCTCCCTTTCCCCCGGGCAGCTCACGGTACCGCCGCCAGACCCCAGGCCGGGCCGGGCCAGGCCAAGCCAGGTTGAAGAGCCCCAGCCCAGCTCCGCCTGCGCCCGGTTTCCAGCCGGGGCCCGCCGCGGGGTGGGACACGCCGGCCTCGTCTCGCCCCCACAAGCCGGACCCCCGAGAGCCGCCCTCTTCTCGGAGCGCCCAGGGTGAGGAAGGAGACGAGCTCTCCACAGCGGCCCGGCCCCCTGAGCCCCGACCGCACCAAGGGAGCGCGAACAAAGGGGCGAGGGTCCGGGAGCGCCGGGCCAGGCCCGCCCCGCGCCATTCGCCTGCTACCGGAGCCTCCCGTCCCCCTCCCTCCTCGCCCCGCCGCCCCCAGCCTCCCACCGCGGAGCTGCCGGCGGCCCTTACTCTGGCTGTCCGAGAGGGAGATCATGGTGGCGGCGGGCGCGGGGGGACTGAGGGGGAGAAGCGGCGGCGGCGACAGCCACGTCTTCCGGAAACACGCAGCCCCCTTCGCCTCGCCGCCGGCTGAGAGGGAGCCACCCCATTGGAGGGCGCGGCGCCAATCAGCAGCCGCCTTGTTCGCGCCCCTTCCCGGCTCGCTGTTTCCATGACAGCGGGCGGGGCCGAGGTGGGGGGAGGAGGTGGAGGAGGAGGCCGCCGCGGATAGGGGGAGGAAGGGGGGCCGCGCGTGCGCGTGCTCACCCTCGCGCTCCCTTCTCGCTTGGCGATTGGCTGAGGGAAGCCGGCGGTGGGAGGGGGGAAAGGCGGAAGGGGAGGGGCCCGAGAGCCGGGCGTCCGGGTGGGAGCGGGTGAGTAGCGGCGGGGCCGGCGCGCGGGGGAGGGGAGGCGGCGCGTGCCGAGGGCGGTAATCCTGAGGCGGGAGGGAGGCGGCCATGAGGGGCGGCGGGGGGGGCAGGGGTATGTCCTCCTGCTCCTCTTCCTCCTCCGGCTGCCCCTGTTCCGTCCCGCCCCGCCCCGCCAGGACGCAGGTGGCGGCCCTGCCCGGCGGCTGGTGTTCGGCTTTCCAGGTGACGGGGTGCTGAAATACATCTCACTGCTGTCAGTTTAGCTCCCCTCCCCCCCAATGAGTTGTTGGGGTATTTTTTAAGGTGGGTCCTCAGGGATTTATTGTTGGGTGAGGGATTTTTTTTTTTTTTTTTAACAGGGTTAAACTGTGTCAGACGGGTTTGTGCAGTTGTTGGTGGTTCCGTTCCCTAGCTTTAAGGGTTTTTCCTTTGATAACACTCTGTCAGCATCTCTCACTTCTTATGTGACGAGTGGTGCTCCTCAGGGGCCGGTACTAGGACCAGTGCTGTTCAGCATCTTTGTTGGCGGCAAAGTTTGCGGATGACACCAAGGAAGTGGTGTCATCCAAGATGACACCCCAGGAAGGACGTGGACCTGTTGGAACGGGTCCAGCAGAGGGCCACGAAGATGATCAGAGGGATGGAGCACCTCTGCTGTGAGGACAGGCTGAGAGAGCTGGGGTTGTTCAGCCTGGAGAAGAGAAGGCTCTGGGGAGACCTCACAGCAGCCTTCCAGTATCTGAAGGGAGCTACAGGAGAGCTGGGGAGGGACTCTGTGAGGAAGTGCAGTGACAGGACAAGGGGTAACAGTTTTAAACTGGAAGAGGGGAGATTTAGATTAGTTACTAGGAAGAAATTCTTTCCTGTGAAGGTGGTGAGACACTGGAACAGGTTGCCCAGGGAAGTTGTGGCTGCCCCATCCCTGGAGGGGTTCAAGACCAGGTTGGAGGGAGCTTTGAGCAACCTGGTCTGGTGGAGGTGTCCCTGCCCAGGGCAGGGGGGTTGGAACTCGATGATCTTTGAGGTCCCTTCCAACTCTAACCATTCTTGGAGTCAGGACTGAAGAGCTTTAGCTCAGAGGCTGGATAGAAGGCAGGGTAAGAAAGCTTGTCCTGCTGGGGTGCTGATTTAAGTCTCTGCAGGGTGGCATGTGGCACTTACAGGCTGGCCATGCCTAGAACAGACAGGTATCAGCTTTAGAGGCCCCTTTTCCCTGCTAGTGGGCTATTTAGAAAAGGCTGTAATGTGATGGATTCACAGGAATTCAGCTGTTTTTGCAGTGAGGTAACACTGACCTAACAGGCAGGATGCTTCTGCTTGCCTTTTGTCTGCTGTGGCTTATGAGATAGGAGTTCATCATTGTTCAGTTTCTTAGGAGCTTCATTTTTGAGGAATCAAATGGTAATCGGGCGTCTTTTTTGGCAGTGGTGGTATAGAATCAATTATACGCTGTGCTGAGCTACTTCTTTTAGAAATGGGAGCTAAATTAAAGGGTTGTGGAGTTTCAGCAGCGTATAGGGAAACTTTCATGGGCAATTGTCATTCTCTACCCACTCCTTACATAAAAAAATGGCTTATGTTTCCTGAATTGTCAGCCTCATGATATTTGTGAGGATTGTATTTACGGGGGGAGTAGAAGTAGCATATTGATACTGTGTCTGCCATAGCTACTGATTTTTCTGGATGCCCCTCGTTGCTATGTACTTTAGGGAGACTAATATTTCCAAATATGTTTGTGCAAGTGACAGGTGGCATAAAGGCAGAACTGAGTAACTCAAATTGTGTGGGTAACGTGGATGCTACTGAACTATCTTATGCAATAATCAACTCCTTTCTGAAGTGTGGGCCTTTAGCTTATTTTTTAATTACATCCTCTTCTGGAAAAAAAACAGTGTTTTATTTACACATTCTTTTTTATATGTATTTCTCCCCCATTTACAGGAATGCAGTGAAATATTTGTTTTGTTAAGATCAGCATAGAGTGAGAGTCTGCTGAATTTGTTCCCTTTCACCTTCCCTCAGATTTGAGTCCCATGTATATAATAAATAGTTCAGAATTCAACAAAGGTGAGAGAATGTCAGGTTTCTTGAGTTTTGTATTGTTAGCATGTACTACAAGAAAGAATATTGTTCAAAAAGTTAGCCAGTAAATAGAATTCTAAGTTCATCTCACTGATGACCTAGCCAAAAATGGTTCCTCTTCTCTGAATCAAACTACCTACTTCCTCCTAGAAGATCCTCTAGGTTTTTGGTGGCTACTTTTCTAAGGGGCACAATATAATTCTGTAAAATAGTCAGAGATGAAAAAAAAGATAGGTTAAAGGTAGGTGAATGACTGGACCATTATTATAATGGACCATGAGTCTTGTAGAAAATTATGAGTTGGTCAAAATTCACTTGCTTTCGTTTAGAAGACCGGTGAATCCCTATAGCCTTAGGAATTGGTTGTGAGTTAGTATCTGCCCCTTTTGCACAAGGGAAAAAGTGTGTTGTCATCTAGTTGGGCATATTTATACAGGCAGGTTAAATGAACTAGTACTTGTTATATTAACACCTTCTATATTAGTGAGTTATCTCTTGCAGTAAATTTTTTCTAAGTTCAGAAGGACTTCTAATGACTTTTTTTTTTTAATTTATTTTATCATTAGGGATGGAACTTGGTTAAATAAGATCTCAGAAGGATAACATTCTCTAATCTCCAAAGATGGCAGCTGTTGCAGGTAATCCAAAATTATTATTCAATATATTAATTTTGCTATCTTTTAGCTAACAGGCACAATCACCTGATGTTATTGATTCATATTTATATGAATTTAATATATGCAGAAAAGAGTTTGTGGGATCTATGTTATTATACTTCAGCTTGTGGGGTCTTATGTTATACTTCAGATTTGAAGAAAAAGTTCAAACTGGATAACTTTTTATTTCTTAGACTAAAAACTAAAAAGCGTGTTTGTCAAGGAAATCACTTGGTTTTCAATATTTTGAAAATATGATTCATATTTTAAAATAGTTTCAACTCTTTCATGCTGAGTAACAATGAGCATTTAGGAAGACAAATGTCCCCGTTTTCTGCCATTTGTAGTGGGATGTCTTTTTTCATATCAAAATTTTGCTTCCATAGCAGATTATCATATCTGCTATGCTTGGACCAAAATCTCTCATTTTGTGGGGTGAGGCTGAGGAAGATGGTTCTTCTTATGCTTTTCTGAGATGGCTCTGAAATAGCGATACAGGCCTGGCATGCTGTGGCGGTACATGTTAGTTATTCTTTTAAACCCTGGGGATTGGATTCTACAACATAATCTGTAATTCACAGAGATGCATATTAGGATGTAGAGAGGCAAATTCCTGCCCAAGATTCACTTATTTAACCCAAGCTTTGAGGGAGTATTTGCTTCAGATTTTTCAGGTCAGTAGAATAGCTTGTATTACCTAAAGCTTTTGTCCTCTGTGTTCAAACCTTGACGTTCAGCAGATCCTCTGGTCCTGCATAGGGTCTGTTAGACTGTCTATTTCTCTAGGTGATTTTTGGTTTGTGATTAATTTTGACTGTTGTCAGTCAACAAATTAAATAAAACATCATTTAAAACTGGGATTAGCATGTTACTGTAGTCTCTATTCTGCATTCACCATGCTTTTCTCTTCAGTGCTAGAGGAGGTACTGGTTTCCATTGAAAATGAGCTGCAAGCAGTGGAGATGCAGATTCAGGAGCTTGTGGATAAACAGCAGGAACTCCTTGAAAAGAAGATGAGGGTAAAGAACCTGATAAAGCAGTCCTCAGGAGACTCGGAGGCAGGTGGAAGTAAAGACGCTGAAACATCAGCTGAGACATGGAACAAAAAAGGTTTGCAAAGTTAAAATCAAATATTCTAACATAAAAGTAAAATAATTCGGTAGGGGAAAAATGTGTTCATACAGAGTTTTGTTTGGATAATGATACTGTCCTATTTAATTTTGTACTTAACTCTCTGGGAATTCTTAAATACTGATTTGAGTTGTTCTGGGCAGAATTATCACAAGAATGGCCTGTTATAACTACTTTTATTCTTTTCTTGTTGCAAAGTCACAACTTGATTTGATTTGCTATAAGAATCCCAGGGTAAACCTCGGTATATTGCAATACTTATATTCCATGTTTATTTATGTTCTAAAAATATTACTCTGACTCTTTTCAGGATTTGATAATAGCAGTCTTGCACTCTCAAAATTACTTCTTGCTGTCTTTGTGTTTCTGTAGGACATGATTGTGTCTACCTCACAGTCTTACTAAATTAACTGTTATGTAGCCTCGCTATCTTACCAAATTAATGCAAATCAGATGGACACTGACTACCAAGAGTAACGTAGATTACCTAAATATGGTAGAGCTAATCCAAGTGGCAACTGGCCCATGGTGGTGTGAGGGCTGCTGTTAAACATTAACTGAAGTCCTGGGTGGTTGGTGGGTCTTGACTGTGTGATGCCTAGCCAAGTTCAATTCAGATCTTTTTATTATAGTTTTTCCCCCTTCTCTTTTATTTCACTTGCAATTTGGAAATGCATTGTTAATTTCTGCCTGTATTTATTGTATGTATTCTTTTTTGGGGGGCTTTCTTAAAAATGAAATTAATTTTGTAGTCTAATCCATATTTGTCTGTGTTTGAGAAAAGTGTTATGAATAAGTAAAAATACTGATACTTTATAATTGCAAATTGATGCTATTGAAGAAATCAGTTTGTTTGGGGTGGCCTTGTGCCTAATTCTCTCCTCCTATGCTTTGAAAACTAATATCTTTGCAATCAGATGCTGTGCATCTTGAATAAGAGCAATAGCTGTATTTGGCCCCAGTGTAAAGCTCACTGAAGTCAGTGGCAGGTTTTTCTTGGTTTCAGAGAGCGTTGGATCTTGGCTATGCTCTCTGCAGCAATTAGGAAGCAATGTCACCTCAAATCCCAGAGTTAATTCTTGCCCTGCATGTGGTGTAACCTGGAGTTCCACAGTTTTTCTGCATTTTAATTTTAATAATATGAAATTGGTTAATATGCTTCCTGATGCATGTGAAATTTCAGTTTTTACAGTATGATCTCTAAATGATGCAGTCTCTAACTCTTTATTGAAGAAAAGAAAAAACTACTATAAGCATGTTGGGGTGATTATTTTGGGCAAGATTAAACCCCCTCCCCCCTATGTTTTTTTTTTTTTTGGTTTGGTTTGGTTTTTTGTTTGTTTTGGTTTTTTGTTTTGTTTTTTTTGTTGTTGTTGTTGTTGTTGGGTTTTTTTGTTAATGCTTATTATCTCTGGAATATATGGAAAAAATGATAGCCTTCGTTATCCTGTTTGTAATTAATGCATTTGTCCAAGGGAAGCATTTGGCCAATTTAGTAGTGAGACTGCTGTAGGGCTCAGTGTCTGGTTTTATTTATTTTCAAGGTGGGTTTCTCATTTCCATTTGATTTTGGACTAATCAGTTAACTTGATCATTAGCACTTTGAAGTTCTTAATCTGCTTCTTCATCTTCATCCCCAGTGAAAGCCTCTAGTCTGGAGGTGGGTTGTGTTTACATTTCATAGGGTTTTCAGAGGTCCACCTTAGAAATTGGTTTATACAGACTTGAGTTGTGTGTAGCTTTTTGTGTCATTTTTGAATCTTTGAACACTTTCCCAGATCTCAAACAGTATTGCTTCCACATTTAGTTATTGTATGTGTGTATAAATTGCCCTCCCTTCTTATATTTGAACAAACCTGGTTATGAAACATGTTTGGGTTTTTTTTTTTTTCCTTTAACAGATTTTCCATGGTATGAGAAGATAAAAAGTGCACTTCAGAGCAAGTTTAAGCTCCAGAAGTTTAGGTCCTTGCAACTTGAAACAGTAAATGCTGCAATGGCTGGAAAGGACATATTTCTTGTCATGCCTACAGGTGGTGGAAAGAGCCTTTGCTATCAGTTACCAGCAGTTTGTTCTGACGGTATGTAAGGGAAGAAAAGGTCCACAAACAATTGGATTTATTTTCTCCCTTTTATAGTTATTTGGAGAATGAACATTATATTGGTGTCTAATATCACAATATGGGGGGAAAAAAGAGCAAAGATATGAAAGATTTACTAGAAATACTTGCTTTGCTCTCTTACTTAATTTTCTCTGAAGGACCAATAGCAACTTCAAAATAAATGTGCCCTTTAGATGTGATTTAGATTTAATTTATCTAGGTTCCTCTCAATACGTTATATTATTAAACACTGAAAGAACTTTTAAAAAGCTGTTCACTATTTTTTCCTTTCTCTTCCTTTTAATTCAATATACAGACCGTAAATTATTAAAGTATGGATATATGTTGTTTGTCTGTTCCACTCTAAGGTTTTAGCTTCAGATTATTTAGGAGAGACATTGTGTGTTAATTTTTTTAAACCTAAGTGTCCAGTTCTAGTTTCTAAGTTGTTTTTTTTTATTATTATTTTTTTTAATAACCCATCCAATTGCATGGGAGTTTACTTATTTACAAAGATCATATTTACTGATACCTAGCATTGCTTAGTTGTGTGGTAAATTAGCACCTCACGACACAGATGTAAATCCA
This sequence comes from Calidris pugnax, assembly GCF_001431845.1. Taxonomy (NCBI): domain Eukaryota; kingdom Metazoa; phylum Chordata; class Aves; order Charadriiformes; family Scolopacidae; genus Calidris; species Calidris pugnax. The sequence continues at coordinate 42,943 of NW_015091194.1, read as the reverse complement.
CTTTGCTTTGTTTTGTATTATTAGTTCTTACACTCCATTTGTTGCAGCTCAGTTATTTGTGGTCTAGATTCAAAGAGAAGGTACGTGTCAGAGGCAGTTGGTCTGAAGTATCCCTGTGTGACCTGGCACTGGCTTATCAGCTATCTAGGAGAGGAATCTGATACTGTGTATGAAGCTTAAGCTCACGTTTGGCAGTTTCTTCAGAACAAGGCTGATGCATTAATGAAAAGTGCTAGAGGAGATATTTCTGACATCTGAACTGTTCAGTTTGCACAATGATTGATTGTTACAGGTTTCACGCTCGTGATATGTCCTTTGATATCACTTATGGAAGATCAGCTCATGGTTTTGGAACAGCTTGGTATTTCTGCAGCTTTATTAAACGCCTCGAGCAGCAAGGTATGTTTAACTGCCAAGTTGTCATGGCTTTTGTGGTGTATGTGCCAGCATATTGCCTCTGCCTGTTATTTACCAGTACTGAATGAGTGGCAGTTCTATCAGCTAACACCATTCTGTCAGCAGTATCTTGCCAGCTTTGTGCTGTGATACGGATAGTACGAATAAGTATCTTGCATTCTTGATTTAATGACAAAAATGCATGCACGCCAACACCTTTCACGAAATAAATAGATTTCATGGGACTATTTAGAGGATGTGAAGTACCTTTGGCTGACGTGTGTCGTAGATTTTTACACAGTTTCTAGATTTAAAAGAATGTTGGAGTAGGTGATTTTTTGTCCCCTGGGAGCATGTTAAGCCGTGCATATAATTATTTATCTTACTTTAGGATGGTAGGCTGTTTGATCCAGAGGCTGAGAAGCAGCTTATTTCCCAGTCTGTCATTAGTCAGTTGCTTTTTACAGTGCAATATCTGTTCCTGACTGGCAGGAGGCCACGGTCATTAACTTGCACGTGGCACTGGATTTGATAAGTTAGTGGCTTGACACAACATGCCAAACTTGGAACCTGCTTTGAGGTAGAGTGCACTGAAAACTCAGTAATAAAGATTACAATTGTGTGTAAAAATTTATTTTGCACTTGTTATACCACAGGCGTGTTTGGTACATGCGTTTATTGTGTTTATTGGGAAAATGCTGATAGCACATGATGAAGTTAAGACAAATACTTAATAGTTTGCTTTATCAAAGTTCTGTGACAGATTTTCCAAGTATTAAAATTAACATTTTATATATAATGATCTGCAAAGACTTAAATTACAGTAATATAACAATATATAATAATATAATACATTAATAATATATACAGTAATATAATTACAGTAGTGTAATATATAGAGACTTACAGTAAATACTGTGTAACAGTTTGTCAGTCTCTGTTAATTACTCCTTTTGAATTGTTAATTACCTCTTAAGAATCTTAGCACTAAGGAACTTCCCGTGTGTTGTCCTGGTGTGTTTACCCCTGATTTCTCCTTTTGTTTTGAACAGGAGCATGTGAAGTGGGTTCATACCGAAATGCTAGACAGAAATTCGCAACTGAAGCTCATTTATGTGACCCCGGAGAAGATTGCAAAAAGCAAAATGTTCATGTCAAAATTAGAGAAAGCTTATCAAGCAGGATGTCTTGCTCGCATTGCTGTAGATGAGGTCCATTGCTGCAGTCAATGGGGCCATGACTTCAGGCCTGGTATGTTCATTTGAAATCCAGTTTGCAGTGTTATTCAGGCATCAGTAAATAATGAGGTAGGCTTGGAATAAAGCCAGGTGCCTTCTTCATGTGTCAAGTAAATATTTAGTGTATGGCAAGTACCTGTGTTAGCTCAAGGGCTTTAAATTTAATTCGCAAATAACTGTATCCTTGTCCAGGATCTAAGTTCATGCAAATGGGGGTGATTTCAAATTTTGCTGTCAGTATTTTGAAAAACTCCTAAATCCCTTTACTTTAATTGGAGCTTAATAAAATGAAAGTTTTCAGCTGCTATCTTTAATACTTACAGTATAGTCATCTTTAATCTACTGCTACATGAAAAAGTGTTATTCTGCATGCTGCTCTCTGGGTGACAGAGGGAGAGCATTTTGTAAAATTCATGAGATGTATTTTAGTCACTTCTAAAGCAAATTGAAACAAATGCCCTTGACTTGCAGGAAAAGAAATTGTGCTTCAGTTTCTTTCCTATCTTGTTAGTTGTAGAACACTGTTGATTGCTGCTTACAGTTTCTTTGCCTTTGAAAAACATCTGATTTGAAGCAATAGTAACTGTAAAGTCAACCTTTGCGGTTTTGTTAGAAAGGGGTGTCTGAGCAAAGAGCCGTGCCAGTTAAACAGGTCATGTGGAAATTGGATATGTATCTCTGGCTGCATTTCTGTTGTAAGGCAGCAAGTGATTGTCAGCACTGAGTCTTTACAATCTTTCTTTTGTACGGTCCGGGCTATATATCCAAATTCCACATTGCCTGTTTATTAGCAAAGCTGTGTTTACTGAAAAGCTGTTAATAAAAACAGACCTGCAAAATAACCTGAAGTATAAGTGATGCCACTTATATTTTTCTAACTTCTTAAAAACTTCTATTTCAATATGTTTTGCCTTCTGAATTCTGGTACTTTTTTAACATTTCATTAGAAGAGAAAGCTTCTATTTTGATAAAGACAACCTTTTTATTACTTCATTTGGATGTATAAATTAGTTCTGTAGTTAATTGATCAGTAATAACATTCACTGCAGTATTACTCCATAGAATGCTATCTAGATGAATATGTTTTTTAACATTGGATTTATGGTATGAGAAATATTTTTCTTTCCAATTTTTTTTTTCCTTAGACTACAAGTCTCTTGGTATCTTGAAAAGACAGTTTCCCAATGCTCCCTTGATTGGATTGACAGCAACTGCCACAAATCATGTTTTAAAGGATGCTCAGAAAATTTTGCATGTTCAGAAGTGCATTACCTTCACTGCGTCTTTCAACCGGCCCAATCTTTACTATGAGGTATGTCTTACTACCTGTTTCTTTGATGCATCACAGTCGTATTATCTTCTGTAAGCTGCAGTTGATGAATTTTAGACTAGATTTTCAATTATACATTATAATAATAAATAGCTTTTCAACTGAATGGTGGTGTTCTGTCATGGTTTCATCTTCCTGAACTTACTGTCGTCTGCAGAGGAACTTGGGCTGCTCTGTCTTTGTGAGCAAGGCTTAGTAGATAGGACTGTGTAGAGGGGAGAGGTAGGTAGGAGGCTTATACTGCTTCCAAACTGTTGGTCATATGATGGCAAAAAATAGTGAATTATTGTGTTATACAGTATTTTCAGTTTGACCACAGCTTCTCTTAGTGTTCTTCATGAAAAAACTTTAGCGCTTTTTTTTTTTTCCTATGGACTTTTGAGATGTAATCTGACTACACAGAGAGAATCAAGTAATTTTTGTTAAATGGCAGAATAGTGTTTATTGTACTGGAAGAAGTAGAATCATAGGATTGTTTGACAGATTGTGTGCCCACTTGAAGAAATTTGATATGTGTTTATTATATTTTTGAGGTTCGACATAAACCTTCAAATAATGAAGATTTCATTGAGGACATAGTTAAGATCATTAATGGAAGATACAAAGGACTTTCAGGTAATTTTTTTTTTCTTTTTTAAAAAAAGTTATTCTCTACAGCATTACAGGGATGTTTTCAAGTGCTCCTGAAACATGTAGAGAAAATCTACTTTCACCATATATTAAGCATCCAGTATTAGAATAAATGACATTTAGTAAGATCCATACCTTGAGTAATTGCTCTTTTGAGTCATTAGTGTTTAAATGTCTTTACGGTTTACTTATATTTTCTGAAGTACGGAAATAGAATGCTGTGATGTATATGGAACAATGGTTACATAGGTAAGAATAATAGCAATTGTTAAGATTATAAAAACAAGGCTCAAAAAGGTTCTCTCTGTGTTCTTAAATCACACACATGCCATTTAGTATCTATGTGTTGGGTTACTTACTGTCTTTAACACTACTTTTTTATATTTCATCATAAGCTTAATTTTTTATTCAATGCTCAACCTGGGGGTGAGGTGAATTGCGCTTTTGTGATGAATGAAGAACTGTAAAAGTTGGACTTTGTGAATCAATAATTTACATACTGCAAATAAAGAGGGGGGACATGTTACAAAGGCAACAGAACCCAGTTTTCTGGAGCAGGGCAGCAGTCCCTCCCTGTCTCTGCTGTGGAACTCTGTGGCTGTGCTGAGCAGCTCCCTAAGTGCAAAGTGTGCTAAGAGGATCACAAATTGCGTGGTTCTGGGTGTAATCCTTGACTTAGGGCAGACTGATTAATGACAAAAAGCAGATTTATCTGAAACCTCAGTTGAGATGTCATAGATGTCATAAGGAACAGCTCCCCTTTACATAACCATTAATAACCATTGTCTTCCTTGAACATTAATATTTCCATGAGTATGTGGAATTTCCATGAGTAAGTGGAATATTTTCTCTTTAGCTTCTGAGTCAAAGCTGATAATTGAAGTTTCGTTCATGGCTACCAATACTACAGACTGAATAGGCACAGAGATCGTTTACTGGTTTTGTTATTTATCTTTAAGTTAAAAAAAAAAGTACTTAAAAACAACTTTGAAAGTTTTATTAAGACATTGCAATAAGGCATCTTTCGCTTTTGTGCAGGAATCGTTTACTGTTTTTCTCAGAAGGATTCTGAACAAGTTACTATGAGTTTGCAGAAACTAGGAATTAAGGCAGGGACTTACCATGCAAACATGGATGCTAAACATAAGACCAAAGTTCATAAAGGGTGGGCAGCAAATCAGATCCAGGTAAAGTAGATACTTTAACAGACTTATGTCTCATTTAAACAAATCGTGGTTTGGTACCTTGATGGTTTCTTAATCTTATTTTAGGTTGTAGTGGCGACTGTTGCTTTTGGCATGGGAATTGATAAACCTGATGTGAGGTTTGTAATTCATCATTCTATGAGCAAATCCATGGAGAACTACTACCAAGAGAGTGGACGTGCAGGTATTGTAGGAAATGGCTTTTGCAAAATAGCCATTTACATCTGTTGAACCAATAATATTATATTTTGATTTCAGCCATTTGTGCAAAGTGTCTTGTCTTTGAGTCAGGTTCTAATGTGTATAATGCCACTCTGCCTCTGTAAAGAGGCTTTAAAGCCAATCATAACAACATTAATGATCTTAGGCCTCTGTAGTACAGTGTAGCAAAGAATAACTGGGTGCCTAGCCAGTACTCAGTGATTTTTTTAATTACTTGATTTTTCTGACATCTGTGGCTTACCAGAGTAATTTCATTACATGATTGGATATATGTTACAGAAAGGATTTATTTTTTCCTTTGCATAGCAGCTGGAATGCGTAACTTGCTCAGATTGTCTCTAGATGATGTTTAATTGCTGTGTTAATTTCAGTGGCCACAGAAATACGAGTAGGATTGGGAGTCTGGAGCGAGGAATTTTAAGGATTGATCAGTGTCTAGCAGTACTAAATAAAAGTGCTGTGGTGTTTTGTTTTGCTTTGGGTGTTTTTGACCTCATGCATTGTTCTTCAAAGACAGATTTGAATCTATGTGGAGGAAATCTTTTTAAAGACCTTGAGGGGAAATTGCTTGAGATTTTAACTGCCTGAATGATAGAAACAGTCATCAAAGTTTGTGGGAGTTTGCATCTACTTATGCTAGAGACAAAGGCTGTATAGGTGCTGAAATAGCTGTTTCACTATGTTTATCAACTTGAGGTGATTAGAGCAAACTTTTGAGTGTTTCTTTTTCATAACTTGATATAAATGAGGTTCTTCTGGGTGGGGAATTAATTAAGCACTGCTACTCATTTGCCTGAACATACTACCTGGCTTACAAAACCTTCCTTTTTCCCCTTGAATGCCCAACCAAGTAAAGTTGTTCCTTTCTGTTGTATGTTAATTTTTTTAAAAAAATTGGGGTTTTAGACCTTTTCTGCTCTCTGGTTCTTGTAAACAGCAGAAGGGTACCCACCAGCACACCGTTGGAAAGGGTGGTCAATGGGAAGGAAGAGATGATCTCAGTTCAGCTATAGAAGACAAAGTTGGTTTTAAATCGAAAATTTTGTTAAACCATACCTAATTCTTTATTTATTACCATTAGTACCTAATAAGGTATTTGAAGCTCACAAAGTCTTTAAATCAAATAAGAATTAGATGTCAAGATGTATATGGCTAGGATTTTCTGCAAGGTGTTTGGGTGAGAAAATGGTGATTTCACTGACTTTTTTTATGGCATTAATGTTGTTTAGAGTCAAAATCTTCATTGTGTAGTATTTTCAGTTTGCCTGATTCTGTAGTTGTAGAAGACTGTTCTAGATCTATTTTATTTCTAATCTGTATCATGCTGTGTTCTATTGGCTAATATGTTTTGCTTGATACTGTTACAGTCATGCACAGTCTATATAGGGGCTGCAGAAGCCCAAGCCGATAAGAGTTGAATTTGTATCAGAAAATACTATGCTTAAAGTAAATCTCTTCTGAAGTTTAAAGTCTAAATTTTTTGTTTATTTTACTGCATTGCAGGTAGAGATGACCAAAAAGCTGACTGCATTTTATATTACGGTTTTGGAGATATATTCAGAATCAGCTCAATGGTAGTGATGGAAAATGTAGGGCAAGAGAAGCTGTATGATATGGTGTCTTACTGCCAGAATATGAACAAGTAAGTTACTGTTGTGGCTTGGCTGCTTATTTTTTAAATAGTTAGGCTAATCTTGTTGGGTTTTTTAGAGGGTGTTTAAAAAATATATATAAAAACATTAAAAAAAATCCCCACAAAAATAACAGTAAAGCAAAAAAAAAGTCCCACCACACTATACAAACACTACCATTGTAACAGTCTGGAGTGTGGAGTTTGTGGTTTGGCTGCTTAGTATGTGTCCTCTCGCATACAACTGAATGTTGGTGTGTTGCTTGCCAGCTTCAGGATGAAGTTCTGGAAGCAGTTATGTTAATATAGTTAGACAGTTGTAATACCTCTCAACAAACAGTGTTTGTATTTCAAATCCCATTCAGAGCAAATGGTGCAGTGCTTTGTTTTTTACTCTAAGGTACCAGAGTTTTATGGCCGTACAGTAATCTGCATGTGTATAATGCTTCATCCACTGCACTGAGCTCTATTGAATACTTCATGGAAAACACTTGTATCTATGTTGTGGACAACTCATGTCTTCAGTACAGCCTTTGTTGGCCACAGTCTAAGAATGAATTTGTATTCTCAAGGTTTTTCATTCTATTGGAATTGCAGATTATACTTTGATTTAACCAAACTATTCCTACAGCAGTGTTCTGTTTTGCTGAAAGCTACTAGTTACTCCTATCAGCATAACTGACAGGGAATACTGTATTGCAGTGTTTCACTGAGTTTCACTGATTTTTTAGAGTTGGAAGGGACCATAGAGATCATCTAGTCCAACTCCCCTGCTGAAGCAGGATTGCCTAGAGCTAGAGCATGTTACTCAGGACGGCATCCAGGCGGGTCTTGAAAATCTCCAAAGAAGGGGACTCCACACCCTCCCTGGGCAGCCTGTTCCAGGGCTCTGTCATCCTCACTGTGGAGTAGTTTTTCCTCAGATTTGAGTGGAACCTCCCATGTTCCAGCTTATGCCCGTTACCCCTTGTCTTCTCACTGGCAACCGCTGAAAAGAGTCTGGCTCCCTCCTCCTTCAAACCACCCTTTAGGTACTTATAGGCATTGATAAGGTCTCCCCTCTGCCTTCTCTTCTCCAGGCTAAAGAGTCCCAGCTCTCTCAGCCTTTCCTCATCAGGGAGATGCTCCAATCCTTGAATCATCTTTGTTGTGCTCCGCTGGACTCTTTCCAGTAGCTCCTTGTCCCTCTTGAACTGGGGAGCCCAGAACTGATGCAGTATTCCAGTTGTGGCCTCACCAGTGCAGAGTAGAGGGGGAGAATGACTTCCCTCGACCTACTAGCCATGCTCTTCCCTCTGCAGCCCAGGATCCCACTGGCCCTCCAGGCCACAAGAGCACACTGCTTGTTCATTGTCATTTTGCTGTCTACCAGGACCCCCAGATCTTTCTCTTCAGAACTTGTCTCCAGCAGATCCACCCCTAACCTGTATTGGTGCCTGACATTCTTCTTCCCCAGGTGCAGGATCCTACACTTTTCCCTGTTGAACCTTATGAGGTTCTTCCTTGCCCAGATCTCCAGCCTGTCCAAGTCTTGCTGGATGGCAGCACAACCCTCCGGGGTGTCAGCCATCCCTCCCAGTTTGGTATCATCAGCAAACTTACTGAGGATACACTCTGTCCCCTCGTCCGGGTCACTGATGAATATGTTGAACAGGACTGGACCAAGTATTGACCCCTGGGGGACACCACTGGTTACAGGTCTCCATTAATCAATACCTTTTGGGTCCTGTCACACAGCCAGTTCTCAATCCACCTCACTGTCCCCTCATCCAGCCCATACTGCCTTAGTTTCCCAATGAGGCTGTTATAGGAGACAGTGTCAAAAGCCTTGCTGAAGTCAAGGTAGATGACATCTGCTGCCCTTCCTTCATCCAACCAACCAGTTATAGCATCATAGAAGGCTATCAGATTGGTCTAACATGATTTACCCTTGGTAAACCCGTGTTGCCCACTTCCAATAACCCCCCCGCTCTTCAACTTGTTTGGAGATGACATCTAGAAGGAGTCTCTCCATTACCTTTCCAGGGATGGAGGTGAGACTAACTGGTCTGTAGTTCCCAGGGTCCTCCTTCTGTTTTCTGCTTTTCTGGTTTGTTTTCTGATTTTTCCTGAGCCAATTCTTCATGCTTGTTTTGAGGTAGGAGCTGATCCAGAGGACCTTCTTTTTGCTGCTTTTGTGATTTATGACACAGGTGTATACATTTACATTCTATAGTTCCCTTGTCGCTCTCTATTCTTTCAGGTGTCGCCGGGTGCTCATAGCCCGTCATTTTGATGAAGTATGGGATTCTGCAAACTGCAACAGAATGTGTGATAACTGCTGTAGAGAGAACTGTAAGTAAATTGGGTTTTTTATAACCAAGGACCGAGAACAAGGCTTAAAGAAATAATCTAGTTTAGGCAAACTGTGCACAACTTCTGTAAAGCGTGCTTATAGTACTGCCCGTTTCCAAGGTTCTTTTGTTATGAACATTAGTTTTTGGTGGCTTAGTTTTGCCAAATTCAGGGTATTTAGTGAGACTTTTCCTGGTTTGGCTTTTTGCCTGACGCCAAACACTTTGATATCTTCCAGGCTCGGTCACTGAAGCTCTGGGGCAAGCAGGAGATTGGCTTACCTGTTTTTAAAAAGATTCTGCTGTGTGTTAGGTTTTGTTTCAGGATTTTTTTTGGGGGTGTGAAAGCTTTATTTTGAGAAGGAGCTTCTTGCTCTCTACATGCCAAACTATTCACACGTAGGCTCTGAGAAGGCACAGTTTGCACATGTCCTTTCACAACTTGCCTGGTAAAAGTCTGAGGGTTTCAGTGTGTGTGCTCGTGAGACCTGCCTGTGTCAGGGCTGTGCCTGACAGTTGTGCAGAACAACTGAGCACGCTAATTAAGGATTTTGCTGTGTGTTAGCCCAAACAGCAGAATGTCTGTCTAGTGCGTGCTCTTCCTTTGGAAGAAAGTTGGGATCATAAGAGGAAAGGCGTGTGGGCAAGACTTAGAGGGAACTTGGGAGATGAGGTGAAACGACCTGCTGGAAAGCTCTGAAAAGAGTGCCGAGAAACAGTTGGTGTCGAGCATCTCTAACTGGATACACAAAACCACCTTCAATTTCTTTGAGGACCAGGTGAATTCTAATACCTGGAAAATATCATCTCCTCATACCTCATATCTGTTGCAAAACATTTGGATAACGTAGTGATCAGCACTTAAAAATCTTATGAACAACTCTGTATTCTAAACTGTTCTCATACCTGGACTTTATTTCCATGTATATTTTTTGTACAGTAAAGTAGACAAAACATTTTTTTTTCTTTTTTCTTTACAGTTAGTTGTATCTATATGATAAAACTTTCACAAAATCATGCAAGTAACAATATGTTATCTTCTATCAGGATTCATTTCTTCTTCAGGATTCATTTCCCTGGTTGGAAATGGGGCGTAGTTGAAATTTATACTGGGATCAGAGGTTGAGTATGGAGCTGGCTTGTACCCAAGACTTAGAGGCATCGTGTTTACTGCTGGTTTACCCCCAGGGCCTTTTGATCATAAGTGAGGTCTGAGGAAACCTAGCCGTAGTACTAGTTTTTCAGTGCTTAATTCTTAGTATTGGAGGAGGCAGTTGGGGTAATCGTATGCCATGATCCAGTCACACGGTAGAAGCATGATCATTATGTGCTATATGGATGTGTTAGTGCTCAGAATAATTATTCATGATGAAGCTAATTTGTATAATGAAATTAATACTTATTTTTCTGTCTCATTTTGTTTGTAAGCTTCTTGAGAGACGAAGTGTCTTGCTTATATTCTTCAGTTCCTCTTTGCTCTTTAATCTTTCCATAATAAGTGTTACGGGTGAGGAAAAGGAATCCAGCTGCAGAGTAACACAGTAGCTACTTTACAAATTTTATGCTTTGTAAATGCTTCTTTGAAATAATTTGTGCAGATGATTGGAAGTTTAATTACATGTAAAAATGTTTGCAGGATTGGAGTTTTAATAATGCACTACAAAGATGAAAGTTTCTGTACAAATATAGCCTAATTTGATGGAGGGGAAGTTATAGCTTTTTTTTTATAAGTTATAGTTTAAAAGCAAACAAACAAAAAAGCATTGCTATTATACGGCACATAAATCTGTATCTATAGATATACACATACACCTATAAATGTATAAAAGTGCATCGATATATATGCATCTAATGTATATACGGATACTACCTAAATAACTATAAATAACTTGCTATTTAAATGTTACTTCACTTTTTATTTGTAGCATGTGAGAAAATGGACATAACAGGATACTGCAGGGATCTAATCAAGATACTTGAGCAAGCTGAAAGCATGAGTGAGAAACTCACCCCACTGAAATTAGTCGATGCGTGGTCTGGGAAAGGTGTATCAAAACTCAGGGTGGCTGAAGTTACTCCACCAAAGCATCCTCGAGAGGAGATGGAGAGAATTATTGCCCATTTACTGCTGCAGCAGTATCTGAAGTATGTAAGATGGGTACTTCTTTTTTTTTTTTTTTTAACATCTAGCAGTCATTTTTCCTTACTCTCGTGTTACTTTTCTTTAGTATTAATGGATAGGATACATTCTGTAGTCTCATTTTTAGTCTTTATTGCAGATGCATTTAACGTATTTCTATTTTTTCTTCTTTTTTTTTTTTTTTTTAACATCTAGCAGTCATTTTTCCTTACTCTCGTGTTACTTTTCTTTAGTATTAATGGATAGGATACATTCTGTAGTCTCATTTTTAGTCTTTATTGCAGATGCATTTAACGTATTTTAAAAAAAAAAACCTCAAAAGATTCTGTATTTCTACTTCAAAATGTTAAAACAGAAGTTGGAGGAACATTTGAAATGCTGCATCTCTTGCAGTTGTAAAAAGCTGGGGTCTTCTGTATTCAGGTTGAACGCAGTAGGCTTCATTTTGGAGAAACCTAATGTTTATACAGAGTCCATTTACATTCCATGGTTAACAAAGCAAATGGGGTTGCCCCAGATGAAGTCTAAGTCAGGACAGGCTGATTAATGTGGAAGGTGGTACTCAGAAATTTTAAAAAAGCATAGTGAAAATAACAACAGTGCTTCTCCTGTAACCTGTCTGTCTGTATGGTGTGTGGTTTGTCTTTTCAGTGGTTTAATCCTTTTATTTTTGTCTTAATTTTTTTTTTGGCATCTATTTGTACAGATGACTTTTTACACTCTAAGAGGGTGAGCAGATGACTATTACGTCTTTTTTCCTCATATTCCTCCATGTATTCCAACAGATTGACATGTCTGTGTATGTAAAGGTTCACAAACTTAACTAAGTGTTGGCCAGACTCGCTCTAAATTCAGTGACTACCCACTTGAATAGATAAAGCAGAATTAAGCTGCCATTTGGAACATCCATCAGAAGGGTCAATGTGTCCCATTTTTCCCCTGCATGGTCTAGCCTGTCTGTCTCCATCCTTCTCTTGTAACACTGATTTAAATTATGCAGGGAAGACTTCAGCTTCACGGCTTTTGCTACAATATCCTACCTGAAGATAGGACCAAAAGCAAGTTTGCTGAAAAATGAGGCACATGTCATCACTATACAAGGGATAAAAAACAAGAAAAGTGTTTACAAGGTATTTATATCTGTACTGACTTCCTATATGAATATCTTTCGATTATAGTTTAAGTTATCTAATAAATATCTGCTCAATAGTAATGCAATCAACAGGATTTAAAATAGATCTCATTATCTTCTCTCTTGTGTGGGAACACTGAAAAAGAAGGAAAGCGATGTTAGAATTTTAACAGAGTTGTTTATAACCTACAGGACAAACCATCTCAATCTTCGAATTCAAAAGGAAGCAGAGAAGATGCTCAGACTGTTTCAAAGACTGTCCAAGATTCAACAGTGAAGAACTCACAGGAACATAAACGGCCTAATTCTGGGTCTAACTTAAAAGCAAAGAAGCTTAAGCTTCAGGCAGGTGGAGATGACCAACCAGTAGTTCTTGACTGAGTTTCACAGATTACGTTTAGGATTCAATCATGTTTGCTTCTCCATGGACAATGCAGTGTGTAAGTTCTGTTTGTGTTTTAGTAATTGTATTTTTTGTCCATTTTTTTAAATTAAAAAAAAAACACAACAAAAAAACCTACAGGGAAACAAGTATCTTGAAAAAATCCATAGTCAAGGGGAAAAATACTTTGTATCAAAATAACTGGTGCATATCTTGCCATACAACAATGACTACAAAATGTAAATAATTACCTTATTGCCTTTTTAACTCTTTTGGGAGTAAATAGTAACACTATTGCAGAATCACGAAGGCTGGAAGGGACTTCCAGAGACCATCTAGTCCAACCTCCTCCTCAAAGCAGGTCCAGTTGGAACAGAGTGCTCGGCGCTGGGTCAAGTTGAGTTTTGACCATCCCCAAGGATGGAGATTCCACAATCCCTCTTAGCATCTGCTCCAGTGTTTGACCACCTTCATGACCAAAAAAAGAAAAAAGGTTATTTCTTGGAGCTAATTGTTATCTCCTGTGTTGCAACTTCTCTGTTGCCTCTTGTCCTACCACTGTGTTCTTCTGAGAAGAGTCTGGCCCCATTGCTGCTAAGATCACAACAATCACTCTGCCTCGCCCTTGGCTTATCCAGTTCTCTGCTTCTCCTCTCTAAGCCCGTGCTTCTCCTCTTTGAGTGTCTAGGCAGCTTGGTAGCCCTCTGCTAGACTCAATCCAGTGTGTCAGTGTGTTTCTCTAACTGAGAAGTGCAAAACTAAACCCAGCACTCTAGCTGTGATCTCACAAGTGCTGAATACCCAGAAAGAGTCGTTTCCCCCAAACTGTTGGTTACATTCTTGTTAATACCCTCTCCTATGCTGTTGTCACTTTTGTGCAGAGGCACGCTGCCAGTTCATGTTCAGCTTGTTATCTGCTGGGAACCTGGGTCCTTTTCTGCAAAGCTGCTTTCTAACCAGTTCAGCCCCAGCCTGTATGGTTGCATGGTGTTACTCCACTTTTTGCTTTTGCCTGTAACTTAAAGGTTCTTGGCAGCCCTTGTGTCCATCCTGTCTAGGTCCCTCTGAATAGCAGCCCTGCTCTCCAGTATATCAACAGCTCTCCCAACCTCGGTGTTGTCTGCAGACTGGCTGGAGCACGCTCCACCCCTGTATCCAGATTGATATTAAAGACCCTAAATTGTGTTGGCCTGAGTATCAATCCGTGAGCGTTGCCACTAGGAAATGGCCACCCATAGGACTCTGTACCACAGGTCCCAGTTCTTTGTACCAGGTGGTCCAGACCACTTTTGACCTATCTTGTACATTTATCTAGCCTATATCTCTCTGATGAGGAAGGTAAGGAACTTATAGGAGCTCATGTCAAAAGCCTTCCTAAAGTCAAGGTATACAACATCCAATGCAACCCCCTTATTCACACAGGCAGTTATCTCAGTCAGTCTGGTTGGTCAGGTATGCTTTGCTTCTGGTAGATCTAGCTGGCTCTTCCCAATCATCTTCATGTGTCTGAAAATGTCTTCTGGGAGTATTTACTCCTTAAGTTTGCTGGGGGCTGAGGTGAAGCTGACTGGCATGTAACTGCTTAGGCCCTCTCTTTTTTGCAGATGGGTGAGATATGGACCTTTTCCCAGTCATCAGGAACCTCCCCCAGTCTCCAAGTCCTTTCAGAAGCGACAGTCTTGCACTGACCTCAGCCAGATTCCTGAATGCCCCTTGGTGCAGCCCATCTGCTCCTGTGGGTTTGTGTATGATCTGAAACTCCACCTTCCCTGATTGCTTTACTCCCACAGACAGCAAGTAGGCTCGGGAACCTGAGAAGTCTGAGGGGCAAACCTTACCAGCAAAAACGGGGCAAAAAATATGAGTACCTGAGTCTTTTCCATGTCCTGTGTCACTAGCTCCTCTGAGCAGTGGGACCATACTTTCCTTACCCTTCCTTTTGCTGCTGAGGTACTTAGAGAAGCTCTTCTTACTGCCTTTCACATCCTTTGCTAGTTCCACCTCCAGCTGAGCACTGACTTTTCTAACTCCCTCCCTGCGTGCTCAGGCAATGTCTCTTTTCTGGTTGTCTTGTACCTTCTGCCTCCTTTTTGTGCTTGAGCTAGCTGAGGAGTTCTCTGTTCACCTGTGCTGGCCTCCAGCCATGCTTCCTTTGCCTTCTGCGCATAGGAATAGACCCTTTGTGTTTTGAGGAGGTTGTGGTTTGGAAATCAATCAGCTCTCCTTGAGCCCCTTTGCCTTCCAGGGCAGTCTCCCTGGGATCCCTCCCAAGCAGATCCCTGAACAGGCTGAAATCTTCTCTCCTCAGGTCCAAGGTTCTACTATCTCTTCCTCATGTCTGTGTTGAGTTTGAAGGTGTGAGTCGCAGTCACTGAGTCACCTGAAATCTGGGCACCTGGTGAAAAAGAAATCTGTTGACATCTCCAAGTCAATGCCAGCCTCTGTCCCTTACAGGAGGGATTCTCTGGTAACTCTCATTTCCCTTTTCCTCGTTGTGTGAACGTTTGGCTTAGGTTCAGCTGGCATTGATGTGGAGTCGTCATCATCATCGTCATCGTCTCTCAGTACCTACTCTGCGATGGCAGAGTTCCGGGTGGAAAAGGAGCCCTTTTGTGTTGCTGGAAGCAAGAGGTTTTCAGCTCTCCCTCCCGTGAGGGTACTCTCAAGGTGTTCCCTCCTTTGCAGCACAGGGCTCGGGTGCTCCTTAGCTCTGCAGAGCCTCTGTGAAGACCCTGCCGTGTCCTGTTCCTCCTACTGGCTGCTACGCAGGCTGCTCACCTCCTCCTGCAGCTCTTTGACCCAGCAACTTGGCACTGCAACCAGACCACAGCTCTTGCTGGTGAGGCTGCTGTCCCCAACCCCAGGGAGGGATATCAGGAGGCTGGAGGCACCCCCTTCCTCTGGAGCCACCGTGGATCAAAGCCTCAGCTGTGCCAGGGGCAGTTGTTCCAGCCCACGCGGGCATCGCTGTCGCTGCAGTCTTGAGCAGAGATGGGGCCTGTTTCAGCAATACTTACACCTGGGATGTGGCAATCCCAGGCACAAATACAGGTTGGGTGGAGAATGGCTGGAGAGCAGCCCTGAGGAGAAGGACTTGGGGGTCTTGGTGGGTGAGAAGCTCAACATGAGCCGATAGTGCACACTGGCAGCCCAGAGAGCCAACCCCATCCTGGGCTGCATCAAGAGAAGTGTGGCCAGCAGGTCAGGGAGGTGATTCTACCCCTCTGCTCTGTGCTCGTGAGACCCCACCTGGAGCACTGTGTCCAGCTCTGGAGTCCTCAGCACAGGAAGGACATGGACCTGTTGGAACGGGTCCAGCGGAGGGCCACAAAGATGGTCAGAGGGATGGAGCACCTCTGCTGTGAAGACAGGCTGAGAGAGCTGGGGGTGTTCAGCCTGGAGAAGAGAAGGCTCCAGGAGACCTCACAGCAGCCTTCCAGTACCTGAAGGGAGCTACAGGAGAGCTGGGGAGGGACTCTTTGTCAGGGAGTGCAGTGACAGGACAAGGGGGAACGGTTTTAAATTGGAAGAGGGGAAATTTAGATGAGATACCAGAAAGAAATTCTTTGCTGTGAGGGTGGTGAGACCCTGGAACAGGTTGCCCAGAGAAGCTGTGGCTGCCCCATCCCTGGAGGGGTTCAAGGCCAGGCTGGATGGGGCTTGGAGCAACCTGGTCTGGTGGGAGGTGTCCCTGCCCAGGGCAGAGGGGGTGGAACTGGATGATCTTTGAGGTCCCTTCCAACCCAAACTATTCCGTGATTCTACTGCAGCGTGTGAGTGCTTTAGTGTACTTCAGAGAAGAATTTCAACAGGGCATTGTGACAACACGGCACTACTGCTGACGTGCAGAGATTTTTGTGAAATATTGTATGTATTTATTCCTTTAAAATATGGCCGTTGCTCTCACAACGGGTTTTCTGTAGCTTGTAAATAGAAAATTACTACTGTGCTTTTCAGAAGTACCTACATTTCTATTTAAAAACAAGACAGCTTTTCTTGACCTCAGCCGTTCCCTTTTACAAAAGTTATACTCTACAGGGGAAATACAGAAAAAAGGCCACTCAAGAAATATTTTCTCTCCTGTTTTTTTCCTCCTCCTTCCCCGTTGAATTGGTTTATATTCCAACTACAGATCTCTATTCTGGTTAGAAGTGACTCTGGTTGTCCTACGAAATACTCTTCTGCTCTGTAAGCACTAGAACGTGACTGCATAGACTTTAAGCCCTAAACGTGGGGTACGTTAATCTTTGGGAGGTTTCTGATTTCCAGTCTCTTAACTCTGCCACCCCACCCGTTTGCTAAGAGGAAAAAAAAAAACCAAAAAGAGAGAAAGCCAAGTCCAGGAGGGCATCGCCGCCGCTGGCTGTGGCTTAGAGTGTCTCTGCTGTTTCCAAGAGCAGCCTGTCTCTTTCGACTCAGCTGCGGCCCCTTTCACCCGAGGGGTTGTGTCTGGGTAGGAGAGGCCGGCACTCGGTGCGGCACATGTTCTGCCCTCACCTCGGCCCACACAGCTGAGGGCTGAGGGCAGTCAAACACCCCTCTGGGCCAGCGCTGCCCGTGTTTCTCCAGAAGACACGGGTTCAACGCAAACCGGTAACAGTTGAGAGAAGATGATTACAAATTAAGAGTAGAACAGAAGCCAGGAGTTTATAAGCTGTTTTCACAAGTAGTGGGAATTTGATAATTCAGCAATTATGGTCGAATTTTCATTCCGAGTTTTGGAACTAGATTGAAGCTGTTATTTTTTTTCCTTTTTTTTTTTTCCCTCTAGAAAGACATGAACATTTTTTTTAGTTGCCCCGTCCTACCTTCTGCAGTGAGCAATGAAGTGTGTGCCTCGAAGCCCTTTTTCTTTCCAGGCCTAACCTCACCCCTTCACCCAACCCCGTCCTCCTGAACTGCGGCCATTCTACACAAAGGCCTTTCCCCAGTGCTCTCTAGGGACTGAAGAAAATCTCCCCCTACGGGATTCTTTCGCCTCCCGTTTCAGCAGGGAGACCGTTTACCTGTATGGAAAGCAGAAACACGTACCTGTTGACGTCCTTTGATCGGTGTTTCCGGGAACAAGGAGCTGTGCTGCCAGACTGGGAAAGGCCCAACAGTTACTGTGGACGTCGAGCATTTGCTGAGGTACACGTGAGACTGAATGCTAGATTACATTTTTAATTGGTTTCTTTTTTTTAAGATCTTAGCAGCCAACGAACGATCAGTAAAGCGAGTTCAAGCTCATTATGAACTTAAGTTCTGGTAGGTTTCATTTCAGTTTCCCACACACACATTCAGACGTACACCAACTTAAATACAAAACAAACGTGATTAAGAACACGCTCTTCATCTTTACTTTTCTGGTAGAATCTTGTCAGTGACTAAAGCCTAGTATTTCACTCATCATTTAACTGAAAACTTTGCCAAAAGTGGAACTGATTTAACTTGAACTCTTAAAAAATAGTGATTTTTCTGGGAGAATTCCCAGTGTGGACTAACAGCTTTGCACTTAGTGGAGTACAACAGACTGTTCCCAGTTTGACCCTAAACAAACAGCAACTCCCAAGTAGCAATTGTAGAACCAGCCCAAAAGCCAGTTTGAAACAACCCGATGTCCATGGATGGACAGAGAGGGTATTATGGAATAGCTTTAAAATCTTGGGCTTTATCACCTAGATACTAAATTACACCTAGCAACTAAAAAAGAAGGAACTTGATTGAAGCAAGACCGTGTGTACGTGTCACTATTATTAAAGTGCATTTGCAGAACTGAACATACAGGCAGGGAGCCAGTTACAGCTGAAAACAGACAGCTCAGACCCCCAGGGGCAACTTAATAGTAGGCATTTGGTCACTAGTTGCCCCAAGTCAAACTGGAGTTCTGTACCTGCAGAAACTCCTTCCTGGAACCGATGAGATGAGGAGAGGGCAGAAAGCGGCCAAGACACATGGTATCCACAAAGGTGTTAATTAAGTGACTGTCACAGTTGCCGACTAAGAATCCCACCAGGATATAGGACTTCCATGCAAAATTGCATCCAGCGCCATCTCCCACATCGTCTGTTGCACAGGCTCTTGCAGGGAAGGACCGGCAGGTGCCACCCAGCAGTGCTGGTGTGTCAGCCTTTCGTTGCAGTGCCCTGCACCCTGATGCTGGGGGAGATGAGGCGGGATGCACCAGTGCAGCTCCACCACAGCTCAAGTGATGAGCAGTGAAAAAAGCTGCTCTCAACTGACATCTCATCCTGGCCTTCCTCTGTCAAAGGCTCTGTGTAGCTGAGTAGCAAATACATTTATTTCAGTAATAAGCATAGGAAAACAGTAACATAAATATAAGCATCCATCTTGCCATGTATTTGCAGACCATGTTCCAGGCAGAGCTCTGAGGGCCCTGTGCCCTCAAGATGTTTCCGGTTAATCTGTGCCGGTGTGACAGAGATGGTACCAGTAGCTGGAACAGAAGCCTTGGAAGCTGGGGCAGGTACTGGGAGGTGTGAGCAGCGGAGGGGAGCTGGGAGGGGAACGCCGTGCCTGGCTGCCTTCTAAAGGTCCATGTGGGCCTTAGGAAGCAGTGGGTTTCCCACCCTAGCCAATACTCACACCCCCAAACCCAGAGGTAGCTTCAGGCTGGTAAGGCAGCACCATCACTGCACTTCTGAGGAGAAGGATCTGGGGGTCCTGGTTGACAGCAAACTCTCCATGAGCCAGCAATGTGCCCGTGTGGCCAAGAGGCCAGTGGGATCCTGGGCTGCGTAGGGAAGAGTGTGGCCAGGAGGTGGAGGGAGGTCATTCTCCCCCTCTGCTCTGCACTGGGGAGGCCACAACTGGAATCCTGCCTCCAGTTCTGGGCTCCCCAGTTCAAGAGGGACAGGGAACTGCTGGAGAGAGTCCAGCGTAGGGCAACAGAGATGATGGAGGGATTGGAGCATCTCCCTCATGAGGAAAGGCTGAGAGAGCTGGGGCTCTTTAGCCTGGAGAAGAGAAGGCTGAGGGGAGACTTTATCTGTGTTTGCAAGTTCCTAAAGGGTGGGTTGAAGGAGGATGGAGCCGGACTCTTCTCAGTGGTTCCCAGTGACAGGACGAGGGGCAACGGGCACAAGCTGGACCATGGGAAGTTCCACTCCAATGTGAGGAAGAACTTCTTTGGGGTGAGGGTGGCAAAGCCCTGGCAGAGGCTGCCCAGGGAGGGTGTGGAGTCCCCTTCTCTGGAGATCTTCAAGCCCCACCTGGATGCTCCTGAGTGATGTTCTCTGCGGAACCCTGCTTTGGCAGGGAGTTGGACTGGATGGTCTCTAGAGAGTCCCTTCCAACCCCAACAACTCTGCGATTCCATGATCACATCAAGAGGGGCTTCCTGGTTGAGATGAGGAACATGCAGGACAGTAAGCCATTGGGAAACCAGGCTCAGGTAATCACGGCAGGTGAATTACACATAGTCTGGGGACAAAGGGAGCTGTGGGGCAGGCACTGGCTTTAACATTTTTAAGTTTACTTTTAGAACTGAGGGCTACCTCGCATTCAAACGAATGCGGAGTTACCTTAACAGCACAGTGAAGCCCACTTTTTAAGAGTGTCACAGCCCTGTTCTCATACAGTTGTCTAATTTAGCCAAAAATTCTTTGTCAGCGCTAATCCACTTGTTTTTGTTGAAGCATTTCTACACAGATTAATTTAATTTGCAGGTCAGTATTTTGACAAGATCAACACAAGATCTTTAGTAAGGAATTGCACTTATCCCTCATTTCTGGTAATCCTGAGGAAAGAGTTTTGCAAGACATACTACTCGGTGTCAAAACTTTATACAAAAAGGAAACGGGGTTTTGTTCAATCAAAATAATCTTCTATATCAATATCTGGATTCAGGAGATCTTCACCATAGGCTGAAAGATCCATTTGATTTAAAATTAAGTTTTCAAAGGTTTCTTCCAAGTCCGTTTCACCAATCAGCACTGCTCCCATCATTCGGCCATTCTGCATCACTACTTTAACATACTCTTGTCCCTTGGTACATCTCAGCATCAGCTCATGGTCTAAACCCAAGCCCTGAGCGTTGTATTTTCCCAGAACCACCACCTAAGAGAAGGAAAAAGAAAAAGCCCTCGTAAGGTCATTGCAGTGGCTTTTGGTATTCCTGCTGATAACATTCCTAAGCTTCAAAAAACTGATGTTAAAACAGGAAAATCTTTGTCCCTAGAGAACCTCCCCCCTTCATGGGCTTTCAAACCCACATCAGAATTAAAAATACTCACCTTGAAATATACACAAAAAACAATAATGAACCAGTTACCGTGCTCAACTGTACTGAATCTAGGAACAGAACCTTAATGAAATGCAATATATAGAGATGCAAATTAGATGAGTGCCACTCACCAATTAAAATGTGTAATATTGAATCATAGAATGGTTCAGGTTGGAAGGGACCTTAAAGATCACCCAGTTCCAACCCCCCTGCCCTGGGCAGGGACACCTCCCACCAGACCAGGTTGCTCCAAGCCCCATCCAGCCTGGCCTTGAACCCCTCCAGGGATGGGGCAGCCACAGCTTCCCTGTGTAAAGATCTTTGTCCTCTTCAGTTTCAACATTCAAAGTTAGTATGAAGAGAGAAAATCTAAACTAATATTAATTATTTTATAGAAAAAAATATCAATATCAAGCTTCATCAATATCAAGCTTCATCAATATCAAGCTTCATCAATATCAAAGCATCTGCTCAGTGTTGGCAAGTGGATACAGGCAAGCAACACGTGATACTCAGTGGTTGAAGACTATTAAACTGTATTTACCTTGTAATTGAAAAATTTTGTAACATGAGCAAATAGTTCAAAGCTGAAATCCAGATCAATAGGTTCCCCTGAAGTATCTGCTGCCATGCATTTTGCTGCATACCATCCCATCTGCCTGGCTTGAGTCCACAGTCTCATCTAATCAAAAAGAAAAAGAAGAAAAAACAGGACAGATTTAAGAACACAGATACCTGTCACCATGCACTGACCAACGCTCGCTGTCAACGCACCTTCCATTATACTCAGCAAGCCTGAACAGCCTGGCTTTCCGCCACTGAGATAAAGTGATCTGCCATCAACACACCCAGGACGATCTACTCGTTCGCTGGTTTCCGCTTCAATCGAGCTTTATTTTCTCCCCTCAGTGTAACAGTGTGTGATTTACCGTGCAGGACTGACGTACCTGATGCCACACTGGACTGGGCTCCCAGGACGCCGTGCAGATATCCCCCGCCGCATACACCCCTGGCAGGGACGTGCGCATCTGTTTATCGACCTTCAGACCTCCGTCTGCACCTACAGCGAACTAAAGCGTTTGCACAGATCAGCAATAAGAAAAATAACCATTTAAACCAAGTAATTCCACTTTCATCCACGTTTAGCACTCATTTCATTTGTTATGTTTTAACGACAGACTCCTAAAAAAACCCCACAGGGGTGTTTCAGGTGTCGCCGAGCAGCGTTTCGACTGTCTTCATCTCAACCCATGAGTTTTCTCACTTCCAACCCTTCCCCGACCCCACTGGGGGAGTCGTCCACATTTGGATGCCGATTCAAAGTGTGACTTCCCTCAATGAATATGAACATCTTTATAACTCAGTTTTCCTAGATGAAAATTATTGGAAATAACTGTTTACTTCCTAGGAGAAAATGTTAAGATTCGTAAGATAAAAATATGGTGCAGAATTAACACAAAAACTATTCTAAATTTTTGCCACATCATTCATTTCTACAGATGTTCTTCTCCGCATAGCCTTAATCTTAACAGTATCTATTGTATCAGTACATATCACGAGTAGCAATATAATAAGCTAAGAGTGCTAATAATTTTTATCATGTTAGGCACTTCCAGTATCAACAATTCTGAAATGCTTTCAAAAACATTCAAAATGCTTTCAAAAACATTTCATCCAAAACCTTTATCAACCAACGTTTCACATCAGAAGCATAAACCAGCTGAAAGAGCTTATTTCACCTCACTTAAGAAAAACAGCATAAACTTCAAAAGAGATCAGTGCACTTACATTGTTGCCATCAAGAAATGGTTCGACATTTGGCACAACCCCAGTGGCGCTGACGATGAAATCGCATCCATAAATTTTTCCGTTAGTTAATTCCACGTATACAGGCCAGAGCACTGAAAAAGAAGAAAATTTTGCCCTGAGAATGTAACCAACAGAAGTTATTTTCTTAATGATGTCTTCTTATAAGTCATGAAATTAACAAAACAAAAAAGCCAACCCTATCTTTTGAAATATCTAACTTATTAGGTAGGGAAAAAATAAAAATAAAATACATTTTAAAACTCCCCAAACCAGACATTACCTCTAACATTTCTTACCTTCACCCAGGACTAGAAAAATGAGATTTTGGAGCTTAGCTCCAAGTCCTACTCTTAACTTTCTCTGGAATTTTCCTAAATCAAAGCCCTCATTTGTAGGGGAAAAATACTGTGTCCTGCCACTGCTTCAGAGCCATGGGATGATCTCTGATGTACAGAATTGCCAAATATTCTTCTACATATAAATTTACAAATGCACAGGAACTGCCTCAAAAGCAAGAAGAATGTCAGACATTTGACTTCCTAGAATCTTATGCTGAGAGTAACTGGCTACTAAAATAGTATTTTAAATATTACTTTTCATTTAGTGGAATTTATAGATAGAATCATTGACAAAACAATGATACTTTCTATTTTCTTTGAAGGATTACATCAGCTTTGACACTAAATGGGTTTTTTTTGCTTCTCTTTTAACTCCACTACTAATATATGGTTTTATTGGACACAAGGAGGGAATATTTTGCACTCGGGATGCAGGTGACACTGTGGGAAAACGGTCTGACCCGTAACATTTTACAATTCAACTGTAGTCTATTAATCAAATTCTCAACTACTATAAATTGCTAGAGCTCCATTTACTTTATAGAAATAAAGGATTTTTTTTTTCAAATCTGTATTTGCTCTAAAACAGCAAACAAGATCAAACAAGCTCCAGCACTGTTTCATCTTCAATGCGTTATTTCTGGTCAGCACTGGCACCTACCCTCATCTGCTTCTACATTTTTCTCATCCTTAGGAAAAGTCAAAGAAGTCCGTTGCAGTTGTATAAATTCTTGCTGTAAGTGTATTTTCTTTACTTCACATAGTATTTCAATATGTACTTTATGAGAAAACTAAAGAAAGATTGACAAAATTGTAAACATGATGATAAGCAATAACAGTATTTTTAATAGCAAGTAACCTTCACCTTAATTGACTTGTTACTAAACCGGGAAAAAAACCAACCAAACCCCAAACCAAACAAACATCCCATCCTAAAGTATGACACATCAGCTGAGTTCTCATGCTTTGTCCCTTTTTTGGCACAGATCTAATCACAGCAAATGGCAATTTACCTGCTTTTTCAGCAAATCTCTGGTGTTCCATGAAACTTCATGACAATTTATATTTTTCTGGCATGCCAGAAAACATACTCAAGTTCCCCTGAGTTTACAGGAAGAGAATTCAGAACTTATCAGAACAGAAAAAAAAATTAAACCCATCTTTTCTGTCTTTAAGGATTTAAAATCCTTCATTTTTCTATGACAAATTAAATTCTGATAATGGTAAGTTTACGTTTGAAATGCTATAAAAAGAAAATATATCCTGTTCGGTCAACACGTATTTCAACCACTTACTCTTACTCTGAGCTCGGGACAGAAGTTGGAAAGTTACCTGTTTCTCTGAACTATTTTGTGGATTCAGGCCCAGAACTGCTTTATTCTCCACAACACAAATACATTTCCACAGCCTTCAACAGCAAAAATGCCACCAATTAATCTCCTGAATATTCTAAATATCCTTTAGTTGGCCCTGTAAAGCCATTTCTGGTAGAATCTATGACTGATCTCCTCTGAAAGGCTTTTTTTTCTTTTTCTTAAATGTATGTAACAGATGCAAACATCTAAGAGTTAAGAAATTAATAAATAAACTTGATGAAAAATATGAAGTGTGAGGATTTGTCCACTACTGATTTCACATTTCATGACCTGCTGTGACAAAAGACTGATGTTCCCTGTACCTCTGTACAAATCCTACTGTCCTGTTTTTTACAGTAGAAAACATATATATGGCAGCTAAAATCAGTGCAGTAGAGGTACTGCTGCTTCTGGTTAAAGCTGGGATCGACACCAGTCCTACAAAAAGATGCAAACCAACATTTATACTTAAATCTGAAGAGCAAATTGCTAAAACCACACCAGTGGACCACCTTCTTCAAGCAGAAAATTACTTTGTTATTATTAACGTATTGCCCTGTTCAATTCTGACAGGAGAATCGATTCAAACACATTTTATTTTTATTTTTCTAAGAATCCTGCATGTGACATTTCACTTTCTGTCATCCTTACCCACTGAAAGCAACAGTTAAAACAAATGTAAGCACGATGACGACCGTACCTCTTTAGTCCCTTTAAGGTGTAAGCCCTCGTGCCAGTCGGGGCCCAAGGCACTGCCCAGTTTGTCAGAGGCTGCTGCAGGTCCCTCTGTTTCCTCGCTCCCTGAAGGAGAGAGTTGCAGAATTATCAGATTCAGCCTGTACGCTTCACTGCCTGCAGAATTCTTCTGAAGGATTCCCAATTAAGAGAAATACGATCAGTTTGCCAGAAGGGAAGACAAAAATGCATAACGTTCCAAAACCCATTAATTTGCTGACAAATCACACTCCAAGCCAATATTTTTCACACCTTTCAACTCGAGGCCTTTCATTATTTCACTCACCTCCGAAACAACCGCGCCACTCTTAGGTGCCTGCCTGGACCCGGAACAGCCCGACTCCAACAGCACCAGGGTTCTGGAGACCCACTGTAGACTTAATTGCTTAATATCACTGCTAATACTTAAATGTAATTAAATATTTGAAGTCCACCTGCTAGCAGGTGTGCACTGTCCCCTCCGCTGCATGGAAGCACTAAAATACTGTGATAAATCTGAAGAACATCGGGTGCCGTTTTGTGATGTTTAGGCCAACTCTTTTATAATTTATTCTTCCATCCTGAAGTCTAGAACCACGCTCTTCTTTTTGTTATTATTTTAGTCATATATGTGTGTGTGTAATATTTGTTCATGCAGTTCTAGTTGACTCTTGTTATTAAGCCTGCAGTTTCACTGCATCCGTAATGATGTTCCGTGAGGTGTCACCTGGTCCTCCCGTAGCTTGTTACGGGAGTGCACCTTCCTACTTGATGCTGACATAGTTTAGAAAACCACTGAGAATGACAGAACAGGCTCTTCAGCAGATGGAATACAGGGAATGAAATGTAAAATTGGCACAGACATAAAAAGGCATTTTTTACAGATTTTAGGTAAGCGTATTACGTGCTGTTCTGTGTCCCATTACTTGTCCCATACACGGATGGGTTTTCATACAGCTTTTTTACTTTTTTTTTTTTTAAAGAAGGAAATGCCATTGATGATAACAGTAAACCTTATTTATGGCCTGTTAAATTAACTGATCTTTAATATGAAATGCTGCTGCTGCAGTGTTAGAAGACTAAACCACCTTACCTTCCATGGTATACTTGGTTCTTTTACATGCAATCGGAGTCTCTCGTTGTTCAGCGGTCAGCTTTGGGATGAGAAACTCAGCTGCTCCCGCGTCAAAAAAAGTGTTCCCGATGGCTTTGTCTTTGATGGCCCAGATTACTTCGCAGCCTTGAATTTCATACCTGTGGACATTTAAACAACGGAATAAAGTGACCAAAAAAGGATCTGACTCTTAGCAACACAACCAGAAGCATGCCAGGTTTCATTCCAGAAGCTAGAAATGAGGCACCCAAGACTTTTAGACCTATCAAATCCACTGCTGCTTCTAAATATTTACATAAGGAACACATTAAAAAAAAAAAACCCAAACTCTTCAAGTTGACAGGTCATATTTTCTCACCAGCACAACCTCAGGTGAACTGTCCCCACTGCATGAGGGGAGATAGATCAAATTTATAATAATAATAATACTTAGTATTTCCTGCTCCCCACAATGAAAAAACCATGCATTTTTTGCCGGATTGCCCACTACTAAGAGCAGGCATTTGCATCTTGTTTGTATGAACTGGAACATGAACCAGTAGAGACATGCAAAGGAAAAGTTAATGCAAGTGAAAAAGTGATTCCCTGCAACACAATCCAAGACCATCTAGTTGTGTAGAGCAGATGTTGCTGTCATCTAGCAGACTGCAGGACCACAGGGTTCAATCTCCTACCTGTGACAAAGGCTGTGCCAGACACTTCAAAAGCTCCATCAACTTAAACTAGCAAGATAAGCTGCCTCTCTATCCCTCTTACATCTTTTGTCTCCAGAAGTCTCACCAGTTTTGTAGCTTAAGTATTGCCTTTGAGATCTTTGTTGGTACCAAATCAGAAAAACCACTGTATATACTTAACGTCTGTCTCAAAGCTTGGTCTGAAGCTTCCTGAGTTTTATATGACAGTAAACACTACAATACTGTGGGGAAAAAAATATTGTAATCAATTTTGCTACTAAATGCTTTAAGAGTTACAATTTTATAAGTCAACCTTCCCCCAAACTCATTACAAATGAGGGTAATTTAGCACACTAGATTTATCATGAAACTGTTAAAGATTTTATTTGCATATTTATCTTTAAAACGTAGTCATTTACTTACACTAATTCAAGTGCAATGCCACCGTTTCCTACCACTACTATTCTCTCAGCTTGGGCCAATTTCTTCTGAAAAGCCTGCATTAAGAAAGAAAAAGTCAATTACACCATGTTTCTTCACACTGATTAATTACATCCTTTTCTATATTTTCTTGCTCTCTTAGTCTTCTTATTTTGATTTTCTCAGACAACTGATGCGCATTTACTTATGCTAAGATCTGCTACAGAAGCTAATGAAAGTTCTCTCACATCAAGGGATGAAGTTAATGATTCAGCCTTACAAGTCTCAATTTGAGACAGGAAAAGTTAAATAACTATATTTAAGTCAGTTTGACAGAGCCCTTCATAGAATCAAGGAGACTTTTCTGTCCTTGGGACTGTTGGCTTTGTGATACCTATTAATCCAGTTTTATCATGATTTGCGTAACTGTCACAGTAGTTTGCCTAACATTAAAAAGACAAAGATACAGAATTTTAGGAATTTGAAAATTCCTGATCAAAAATCAGGAATTAAAAAAAAATAATTTGTAGCGCATCAAAGAACCAGTTCTCCGAATCCATCCTTGTGGTGAGAGAAATAAAAAAATATATAGCCCAGTCAGTGTTTTTTAGATCAAGATACAACCACTTCAACTATTTTCTTTCGAACAAATCAAGAATCACAACTATCAGAACAACTATTGCAATTACACGAAAATCTGTTCATCCAAGCTTCCAGTTTAGCTGACTAATTGTATCAGAGAACCTAAACTGTAAAACGCCGTGAAAACCGCAGTTCTTTAATCCCTTCAGAGAAGGATACTGAAGTTTTATCAGAGGTGACTGGTGAATGCAATCAGTCACCATTAAAAAAAAACACCAAAAAACAAACCCCAAGCCCAGAAACAAGTAGTTTCAGTCAAAGTTCAACATCAGTTTTGACAAATGATAGCCCAGTCTACGGTTTCCCACAGTGGCAAATGGTGGATGCACAGGGAAGACCATCAGAAGACAACAAGCATATGACAACACTACCCTGGAACACCGTCACAGGCTCCAGACATTGCTTGTGCCGCTCGGGTGGCATCTTTCTCTTCAGTTTAGATAACATCAATTTATCAAGGGCTGTCTTTTTTGTGTGTTTTTTCTTCCCTCAATTTCTTCTGAAAAGCCTGCATTAAGAAAGAAAAAGTCAATTACACCATGTTTCTTCACACTGATTAATTACATCCTTTTCTATATTTTCTTGCTCTCTTAGTCTTCTTATTTTGATTTTCTCAGACAACTGATGCGCATTTACTTATGCTAAGATCTGCTACAGAAGCTAATGAAAGTTCTCTCACATCAAGGGATGAAGTTAATGATTCAGCCTTACAAGTCTCAATTTGAGACAGGAAAAGTTAAATAACTATATTTAAGTCAGTTTGACAGAGCCCTTCATAGAATCAAGGAGACTTTTCTGTCCTTGGGACTGTTGGCTTTGTGATACCTATTAATCCAGTTTTATCATGATTTGCGTAACTGTCACAGTAGTTTGCCTAACATTAAAAAGACAAAGATACAGAATTTTAGGAATTTGAAAATTCCTGATCAAAAATCAGGAATTAAAAAAAAATAATTTGTAGCGCATCAAAGAACCAGTTCTCCGAATCCATCCTTGTGGTGAGAGAAATAAAAAAATATATAGCCCAGTCAGTGTTTTTTAGATCAAGATACAACCACTTCAACTATTTTCTTTCGAACAAATCAAGAATCACAACTATCAGAACAACTATTGCAATTACACGAAAATCTGTTCATCCAAGCTTCCAGTTTAGCTGACTAATTGTATCAGAGAACCTAAACTGTAAAACGCCGTGAAAACCGCAGTTCTTTAATCCCTTCAGAGAAGGATACTGAAGTTTTATCAGAGGTGACTGGTGAATGCAATCAGTCACCATTAAAAAAAAACACCAAAAAACAAACCCCAAGCCCAGAAACAAGTAGTTTCAGTCAAAGTTCAACATCAGTTTTGACAAATGATAGCCCAGTCTACGGTTTCCCACAGTGGCAAATGGTGGATGCACAGGGAAGACCATCAGAAGACAACAAGCATATGACAACACTACCCTGGAACACCGTCACAGGCTCCAGACATTGCTTGTGCCGCTCGGGTGGCATCTTTCTCTTCAGTTTAGATAACATCAATTTATCAAGGGCTGTCTTTTTTGTGTGTTTTTTCTTCCCTTTTCTCCTCTTTCCTTTTTTTTTTTTTTTAATTTTTTCTTTTTTAAAACTCAGGTAAAGTTTTAATACTCAAACCAAACAACAACAATTTCACAGTTTCACTTCAGTTTCCTTGAAAAGGTTAACTCCTTTTTTATTTTCAACATCAAATTTCAGTTGATGAATTACAGTTCTTATGTTACGGAGAAGCAGTGTTTACTTTCACCTTGCCTCCTCTAATTCTAAACAGTAATGAAACCTCACTTTCTACTTCCAAGCTGAAGTTTTAGTCTATTATTTCCTCATGTCACAATTTTTCCTCTTCTTTGCCTTTAAAGGTAACTCTTCTGTACCATAAGGAGAGGCTACAGTAGAACTAGGAAAAAAGTGTCCTTCCAAAGTTTTTCAGTGTAAGTAGCCACCCTTCATACCCTGTACCAGATACACCTTCTCAGGGAAGTTTCTACTGGTACCTACTTCTTGTTTATATTTTCAGATTGGCTTCTGCCTGGAGGGTAAAAAGAATACCATTTATTCTAGATTATCATGTTAGAAACAATGCCTATGAGCTACCTATAAACTTAATAAATTTACTGACTAGTTAATTTATTTAACGGTACTTTAAGGCTATTTCTCTGCTACTGAAAGTGTTCCTATTTAAGGAGATAGAACAACAAACATCATCTTACGTTTCTCCACTTCACTCCACAACCATTTTTAGTGTTTTGCGTCAGAAGCAGGAATATATTATACACTGATAAGTCCAAAACACGTTTACCTGTGCACTGTCAGTGTCCCGGATTCCTAACACATATGGGTTTCCTTCAAAAATTAATTTTGGTTTTGCTCCAGCACACAGGCAAAGCTTTTCATACATATATTCCTTCCCATCTTCGGTGAAAATTTTCTGTAAAAATTTAGAGAAAAGAAAAAACAACTAAAGACATCTAAGAGAACATCAGGTATTTTTTTCCCTTAATGTCATCATATTTTGCAGGTATTAAAAGCTGTAGCTGGCTTCTTGAAGAGCAAGCCTTCATACTCACCTTGATTGTGTGTGATTTAGTTGCGTTACACTCACAACTGACTTACAAGCCTAAATATATGACATTGTCTGATGAATAAAATGGCAAGCGTACACAGTGCACTCAAAGGAAGATTAAATACAAAGATTACCACTTGGTGGCACTCCGTACTCACCACCTGTGCTAGAAAAAAACGATTTTCTATGTGACATGTCCCCCCAACCCCAGTAACAGGTGCAGACCTGTGCAGTACTATACAGCAGAAATTAAGAATCTCACTCAAAACATTTCAACAACAGCAGACCCGTATTCACTTAACGACACACAGGCTGGAATATAACTTGGAAAGATCACAAATTCTGTTTTTTGTTAAAGAAAAAGGGCAGTCATTGAAGAAGGTACATCATTCTGCAGCAAGCAATACTTAAAATATAACATTTTATGATCCTACTTGTTATTTTCTAAATTATAAGCTAAAAAGTGTACAGCGAGTTTGCACAAAGAGACTTTTTAATGGTTTTTGGAAAACCGAAGCAAAAGATCCTTCAAATCCATATCCATGAAATATTCTTGTTCACAGAGACATACCAGAACTAAAACATTGCAATAACGATACAAGAATATAATTCAATTCAGAATATTAGCAAATTACAATCTAACCAGAATCATATCTCTGTGACCTAAAACAAGCAAGAGCAATTTGTGATTTAAATTTCTGATAAATGCTGAAGTGAAAAATAACGTGTCGAGTTGACACAGACACTAAAAAGGACCTGTGTGTGCTGTACACTCCTCATACTTGCAACGTATTTCCTGCTAAAAAGAAAGAAGAAAAGGTGGAAATGTTGGTTCTTTCAAGAATTATTGAGTTTTTTATCATAAAGTTGTTAATGTTTTGGTCTCTGTAGCAACAAGCAGTAATTCAGGAATCAAAGGGATCTCCAGTGAAGGGTTACAGGAATTTTGACACCTATATTTATGTATAGTACTGGTTTCATTGACTGGTTTCCCTGCTATTCTAATCAGGTATTCAGTGATGTATCTCTAAGGTTTCAAAGATTTACATCTAAAAGATATGGTTTCTTAATTAAGAAGTGATTTTTGATCAACAATTATGTCCCCTGCATATAATTCTACTTGAACAACACTGTGATAAGTGAAATTCAAGTTAGGAAGTATTTTTTTGAAACTTTGGTAACTTAGCACTTTAATAGCCAGAATGTTCTTCAGCAGAATTTCATGCCCAAAATACTAATTTGTTTCTTAGATTATTTATTTAAAATAGTTTGAAAAACCACAGAAAAGTGAAAGAGAAAAACATTAGCTTACGTGTTCATCACTTTTCAATTGTTTTACTCCAGACTGTATAACTTTAATATTGGGATATCGTTTCTCTAATAGAGAACTTGGCTGCTCTTCTACATCAAATTCCTCAAGTGTTTTGGAGACCTGTAGGAAGACAACAAGTATTAAAAAATATGAATAACTTATTCATCTCTTTTTCTAAAGCTTCTAAAGAAGTCACAACACAAAACCCATATTGTCTCAAAACATGTTACTGCTAAAAGTTCCTTTTTATGTACAGAATCTTTTCATGGTGTATTCCTGGTAAAGAATCAAGGTAGTACAGAGAATTTTAATTCTAAAGCTAGAAATTAAGCAAAAATGGAGATTCAGGATGGCCGCTCTAACTGCTACAATGCTTTATTCCATAAATAGCTGATATTGTTAGAGTTGTTAATGCTGCTTTTTAACTTACCTGATGCAGCGTTAATACCCTGGTTTTCTGTTTGTTTTAATGTGGATAAAATAACTCAATGAGGTTCTCCCATGCAACACCTTCTGCTCCTTGGCATTTGAGGAAAAAAATTTTTATAAAAATAGCTTAAAGAATTATAGAAACACTTTTGTCTGGAATAAATATTAAAAAAAAAATCTGGTGATATTTTTGCCAAAAACCTAATGATTCAAAATCCTCTTGCTGCAGGTAGTTGGCGCTTATGTTAGGAAAAGTGCTTACTGTTGTTCAGGTTGTAAAGCAGGACGTGTAAGACCAGTGCTTATGCAAAACAGATTCAAGATCACCTTGAAGTATTAACTCAGCATGGCATCAATAGTCACTATCTGATATTTCAGAGGCTGCTGGGGCAAAAAAAACCCTACACGACCACCGCCAGCAACCAACCAAATGAAAAAAGAAAGGCAAACCAGAACTGGGAAAACATTCAAGTAAGTTGTGTTGAATATTCAAAGAGTCTGGAACACAGCTAGGAACCAGAAGCCATACCACGCTTGTGATTTGGAAAGAAATGAAGATGCTCAAGTCAAAAACCTAGATGTTGCTGCCTTCAAGCAGTGTTTAGCTATTCCCTTACTCTTCAGATACTAAAACTTCCGCTGATGCGAATTACAGACTTCACAAGGCGTGCAATGTGCGCATGTCTTTCCTGGATGCCCATGACCCTACTGTCAGCACCCTCAGGCTCAGATGGTATTCTTTAGTTGGGTGTTACTCTACCAGTCTCACACAGAACTCTCAGTGTTCTAAGCATCCTATTAGCCCTAGACAAAAAATGCAGTGTGAAGAAAAAAAGAGATGCTGATAGCCAATTACAGCCACAAAACACCAAGAAATGCTGTTCAAACCTCTCTATGCTTTATTTCCCCCTGTAGTGATTTGAATTAGGCATTCATACACCAGGAAGAATTATTGTTAAAACCGAGCTGTCAGATAAACTGCAGAGTGGTCTTTCTTTGCTTGTCATGAGATACACCTCACCTGTTAGATACCATGGTTCAGAAAGAGAGCCATGCATACAGATCTCAGGTGGAAGCCCAGCTCTAGGTGTCTTAACTGTCCCTGAGAGGTAAATCTAACTTCTTACTGGCTGGCAGCTTTGCATCCCAAGTTCTGCACAATCCTGCCTCCAGCTCTTTCCATGTCCTACCGTAGCGTTTAAAGTTCCCCCAGAGTGGGAAAAAGAGCAGTGCTTTCCAAGATCTGAGCACCTCTGCAAAACTAGCTTAATGAACCTCTAGCCAGAAACCACAACTCATGCGTGGACTTGATTTTTTTTTTCTCAAACCATCAGGAAAGAGGTCACTGAATTAACAGCAGCTGTTGATGTAGATAAAGCTGAAGGCAATTGCACAGTTGGCTATCCCTTCTATATAATTCTATATATCCCTTCTATATAATTCTATATATCCCTTCTATATCCCTTCTTGTAATTCTGTATTTGAATTCTGTAATTTAGAACCAGAATTAGGTTCTAAATTATCTGTACATGTACAAACTTGTATAAAGGTCTCACCCTAATAAAAATTAAGTTTCTCTTACCTGTTTGAAATTCGTTACAGCTTTTATAACTGGAGAAGCTGTCATTAAAAAAATGTCTTCTGATGGGAATTCCACAGCCAGCTTGTAAAGAAACAGAAATCATGGTGAGTGAATACAGTCATTAATAGACTTTGACTTTAAGACAATAAAATTATTGGTGAATAAGGTGAAAAGGATCTGGGGGTCCTGGTGGACAGCAAAATGACAATGAACAAGCAGTGTGCTCTTGTAGCCAGGAGAGCCAATGGGATCCTGGGCTGCAGAGGGAAGAGTGTGGCCAGCAGGTCAAGGGAGGTCATTCTCCCCCTCTGCTCTGCACTGGGGAGGCCACAACTGGAATCCTGCATCCAGTTCTGGGCTCCCCAGTTCAAGAGGGACAAGGAGCTACTGGAAAGAGTCCAGCGTAGGGCTACAAGGATGATTCAAGGACTGGAGCATCTCCCTGATGAGGAAAGGCTGAGAGAGCTGGGACTCTTTAGTCTGGAGAAGAGAAGGCTGAGGGGAGACCTTATTAATGCCTATAAGTCTCTAAAGGGTGGCTTGAAGGAGGAGGGAACCAGACTCTTTTCAGTAGTTGCCAGTGAGAGGACGAGGGGCAATGGGCACAAGTTGGAACATAAAGGGTTCCACTTGAATATGAGGAAAAACTTTTTCACGGTGAGGGTGACGGAGCCCTGGAACAGGCTGCCCAGGGAGGGTGTGGAGTCCCCTTCTTTGGAGATCTTCAAGACCCACCTGGATGCAGTCCTGAGTGGCATGATCTGACAAGCTCTGGGTGGTCCTGCTTTAGCAGGGGAATTGGACTAGATGCTCTGTATGGTCCCTTCCAACTCTAAAAAAATCAGTGAAATTCAGTGAAATTTTAAGACATTTTGTCAGATATTTCAAGATGTACTCAAAAAGTAACTAACGCTATCAGAATTTTTTTTGAGACAGACCTCATACAACAGTTGTTCTCAGATGCTGTCTAAGAGGTCTAACTACAAGACATGATATAACACATACCCAAAATGCAATATGATGGACAAGCGGTTTATTGCCATCATGTTCCATGGAATTGTACTTCATGAAAATAGGACTGAGAAAAATTGTGTTCAATCTTCCTCTTTTAATTAAAGCGTGCACCCAGCTATGGATGTGCAACACAAAAATCCTTCTAGAACACCAAGTGCCACTTCTAATGGACTCGGTGTATTAAAACATATTCTAGAAGACCGCTAATACCCACTGCTAACTGTGCTTCCTGCAGCACTAAGAGATGAGGAAAAGTAACAAGTCACTGCCATCACATAACGATCTGATTTGGGTTTTCCAGGAAAAAAAATAATGGTGAGAGAAAGGAAAAAGTATAAGAAAAGAGGTGTGAATTACAGCAGTAAGAGGCACATTCTGAGCTTTGGAACAAAACAAAGCCCAAACTCTGTGGCACTAACACAGCAGAAAGCATCCTCAACAAAACAATAAATTTTAGTCCCTTTTATAGCAATCTTAAAGACTGCAGACATCCAATATGATGCATTGGAAATAAATGCAAATCCTGCAAAACAGGATCATAGCAATTAGATGCAATTCTAAATTACCTCCATGAAAACATAAAGTCTCTGGGAATATTAAATATTGACCCAAATTTTACTCTTGCAAGCAAACAGGGACACACAAGAGCTTTAATTATGTGAAGTTTAATCAACTTTTAAAGGTTTACTTGTATTAACATAGCATTTAAGTGTCTGTAGTACCAGAGCCCACGTACTACATTAACCATGAATAAAAGGAAAAGACCCTCAAACTAATGAATGGTAGAGACAAACCAATTCCATAAATATAGAGAACAGTATCAATATTTTTTGTAATTTAGTCTGCATGTGGTTTATACAATGTCAGAAATGAAAAGATACCACCAGAGAACAGATGCACCTGAAACAGTCTTTACACTGCTTTGTAGTTTTAACAGTTAAAGTATTCTTCACTGAATTAATATAATACCTAAGGCAGACTTTATGTAGTTTATAAATGGTTAAACTGTAGAGAATTTTCTTTTAGAGAAGAAACGTAGCTATTTTAGCAACCTCCCCAAATGGTTTCAAGGACTTAGTAAGATAAGAAAGGATGTCTGTGGCCCTGAGAACATGGTGCCCTAACACAGGGATGCAATAAATATGGACATTGTCTGACAAACAGGTTGTAGCAGAGAGATCATCAGTTTTAATAAGCAATTAAGCAGGTAGAATGTTTTGCCAACATGAAAAGTGAGCCAAAGGACAGGTGAAGAAGATGAAGACTGAGGAAGAAACGACCCTCACTCAAAATGAGGACCACCAGAGGGCATGACTACACATGCCCAAAAGCTTATTATAATATGTAAACAAATTCTCAGAAATGTAATGAATATGCTAGTGTTTTCTTGGAATTACACTGAATATGTACACCTGTTGTGTATAAATTTAATTTGACAACAGAATTCAGTGTGCACAATAGGAGGAGCCATCTCTGGCGTTGCAATAAAGAATGCCTGCTTTCTAAACTTTACATTGAGTCTTAGAAAGTTTTATCTGCCGGTTTGCAGTAACAAATATCTACATAATTTTATTCCACGCTATAGATACAAAATTACCTCCAGTTACTGTTACTTTAAAAAAACCAGACACGCTGAAACCACGAAGAAGCAAAATTAGAACTTGAGCTATGGAAAGCTGAAGAGACGGCAGAGGCGTGCAGCCCTAAACGTGGGCCCACCCCATAAAAACAGAGCAATGTTTTTACAAAAAGGAGCAGATCGCAGCAGCCTTCACCTTAGTCACGGTACAATCCTTGCTGGCTACGAGGGATTCGGGTTTCTGACCTCCTGACCAGCAGAATGCCAGCTCTCTCATGTTACAGAGCTTTCATCCTCTTTTTATGAAGCCGTCGTAAACCCTTATCAGGTTAATCGCAGGAACAGTTCTGACCTCTTGAGGAATATTTCTACACACATAAAATATTATAGATAATATTTCTTCCCCGGGGGCTGTGTTGGGGGTTTATCTGTGTGGGGCTTGGTTTGGTTTGTGGGGTTTTTTTGTGGGTTTGGGTTTGTTTGGTTTTTTTTCTGTGGGACAAAAATATACGTAAAACATTAGGAGGGAGGAGGGGCTAGGACAGAGTAAGTAATTACGATATAAATGCGAATATTTACGCAATCCCTATATAAATCTAATGAACTGCTTCTAGAGAAATTTGTACGTTGGCCCTAAAAGCATTTATGCCTCGAAATATAATATTTATTTACACCTGAGCGGCCCCTACAGCCCTGCAGGTCGGTGTGTTCCCCTCACCCGCCCCTCACGGCTGGCGGGCCCGCAGGCCTCACCGCCCGCGCACCGCCCCCTCCCCCCAAGGGACGGCACCGGTACCGCCACGGGGCGGCAGAGCCCCCGCCGGCAGCCCAAAGGCCGAGCTCCGGCCTTAACGATCCCCCGAGAGAAGGGGGGGCCGAGACTGCCGTCGGGGGCCAACACGGCGCCCCCTCCCCGAAGCCCTCCTGAGGGAGGAGGGAGCAGAGCGGCGGCCCTTACCTTCTCCGCGCAGGTGACCCCTGCGATCCCTCCGCCCACCACCACGAACCGGCTCCACGCAAGGCCGGGGGCGGCCGCCATTTTCCCTCTCGCTCCGCAGCCACTGCCGGGTCGGGGCCGGCGCCGCTGCTCCGCCTTACGGTGCCCGGTAGCGCCCAAACCTCCTCCGCTGGCGGCCGGGCGCGCCCCCTCCCCGCGGCGCCAGGGCAGGGCCCGGCGGGGGGGTAGGGGTTGAGTCACCCCTCCCTGACCCGCCCCAAAACAGGTTTTACCCCTAAAAATAATTAATTAATTAATTAATTCATATCAATTTGGCGTTCAGTTTCTTTTCTTGCTGGTGCCCGAACGCTGTGGGAGGGGCGAAAGGGGACAGGTTTTGATGGTCTTTGTCAAGGGACCAAAGAGCCCAGATAGCAAATGATTAAGATAAAAATTAAGGAAAAACAAACAAACAACAACAACAAAAAAAACCAAACCCAAATTATATATTCATGCCTTTCTTCATTCCTGACCAGGAAAAAAAACACACATGGAAATGTGAGAGACTGTGTTTTCCCCAGGCCTGCCCCCTCTCCGCCCCCATCTGTTGATGGACACAATGCTAAAAGTTTAACTTAGGCCATAGTGTGAAGATGAACGTCGTGCTGATGTTCCTGAGATGCTGCTCTCCCTACCTGTAACCGCTCCCCCTGAGGTGTCGCCCTCAGGAGGCACCTGGTGCTTTCCAGCCAGTGGTGGGGATTCCTCTTCAGTCTTCTCCTTGGTCATGGGGGCAAATGACTTAGTGTCCTCTTTCTTTGTTTTTGAGACTTGGATAAGAAGTGTGGTACTTCCCATCCCACGGGGGACCCAGTGGAAGATGGGGAGGGACTCTTCACCAGGAAGCCTAGTGATAGGATGAAGGGCAATGGTTTTTAACTGGAAGAGGGTAGATTTGGATCAGATACTAGGAAGAAGTTCTTCCCTGTGAGGGTGGTGAGGCACTGGAACAGGTTGCCCAGAGAAATTGTGGCTGCCCCATCCCTGGAGATGTTCAAGACCAGGCTGGATGGGGCTTTGAGCAACCTGGTCTGGTGGAAGGTGTCCCTGCCCATGGCATGCCGGTTGGAACTCCATGATCTTTGAGGTCCCTTCCAACCCAAACCATTCTATGATTCTGTGATTCTACTGTAACATGAGAAGTGTGTCGAAGTAAAGAAATAAATGGACATGATAAACACCCAGCAATGCGTGTAGTCTGAGATGAGCTGCTTAAAATGAGTTGAAGCTTTTGCAGTCTGGTTTACCTTAGAGTTTTCAGTATATTAGTAAGTGCACTTTTCATTCCAACACTGACCTTCAATGCTTTTTTAACTCTCGGAGGAAGGGATAAGCTATAAAAAGATAAAACTACTCATTGTGTGCACCACAGAAAATGACACTATTTTATGGCCAGTGCCTGTTCAAACATTCCTGTAGCTATCAGGACATCAATCACAGTCTTCAAAACGGTCCCCTCCTAATGGCAGTTAGGTATAAATGCTTTCATTTTGTCTTTTTTTTAAAGAAGTAATTTTTTTTTTCCCCCTTGCATTAAAGGTAATTTCACAGTCCAGACAATTGCTGGCCGTCTTGGTCATAAACTAAATTCTGTTCTCTGAACACATCCCATTCCACTGTAAATTACCTGAGTAAATGACCTGACCTAAATGGTGCAAGAAATTGGGTAGACTTGCATCGTCAAGTACAAGAATACCTTCCAAGGGTTCTAGTCCTTAGTATACAATAAATGATGGGAGAAATTCTCATTTTTCTTACAGCGCTTGCTTGTGCAAACCAACAAAAGTTGTTACTGCCTCCATTCACGAAAAATGTAACAAGCAATTTCAGATACAGTGGGGCGAATTAAGAGTTTGAAAACACATGCTCACAATTAGAGCACACCTTTTTGGTTCTTAAGTGGCAGCAAGGGGATGAGAAGTGGAGATCTGTGAAAAATTTTCAAGATTAATGGCATGTAGTTTGTGTAGGGGATATAATCAGTAACCCATTGCAAATTCATTCCTGACACTTCTTACCAAGCTTAGTGCATATGCATGGGAAAGGAGTAGCAGAGGACGTGACACCACAGGAGTAAATGACAGTCATTAAGTACATTTTATTCTTTATTAAATGTGCTCTCTAAAAGTTTTCTGGGGAACCCTGAAAATCACTGTGTACCCATCATGGTGCCCATGTGACTCCTCTCAGTGCATGGTCACATAACCTTCAATGCATGGCTTTGCTTATCTGACATTCACAGAATGAATCACAGAATCACATGGGGTTGGAAGGGACCTCTGGGGATCATCGAGTCCAACCCCCTGCCAGAGCAGGTCCACCCAGAGCGGGTTGCACAGGAACGCGCCCAGGTGGGGTTTGAATGTCTCCAGAGAAAGAAGCTCCACCACATCCCTGGGCAGCCTCTTCCAGGGCTCTGCTACCCTCGAAGGAAAGAAGTTCCTCTTCATGTTTAGGTGGAACTTCTTATATTCAAGTTTGTGCCCATTTCCTCTTGTCCTCTCCCTGGGTGCCACTGAAAAAAGACCAACTCTGTCCTGTTGACACCCTCCCTTTAAGTAATTATAAGCAGATGAATAATGAATTAATGTACATAATATGACAATCTTTATAGAGATATGTACTATAAGGAATTCTTTTTCTTTCCCTGCCTTCTATTCTTCAAGTAGGTGGAAAAACTATTCAGGAAGTGAGAGCAGAGTGAGGCAAGAGATGCCCAGTCCACTGACTGAGTGATAAAGATGAACTGAAAATTATATACTATTGATTGGCCTCTGGAAAGGGATTGGAAAAGCGCTAATGTCTTCAAAGAGCTCAAAACATTTTACAGGCTGAGCGACATTAAAGATCCTAAGATTTTTTGTCAGTTGGTTAGTACTTGGTTCACATAAAGGCAGAAGATGTGATATTATTATTATTGTGGTTAATTGGAACGATTTTTAAAACAACAGACTTGCTTCTGGCAAAACACCTGAATGTTTTGGCACCAGGAGGTGCTGGTTCAGTATGATTCCAGTAAGACTCAAGACTCTGTAAAGTATTGCCTAAAATGACAGTTATTGGAGCTAACTGTAACAAAAAGAAGACAGGACAGATAATTTCACGTCCCTCCAGATACTGGGAGCCCCGAGTTATGCAGCATTGGACAGGTCTCCAGAGAGGGCACACCATACAGATCCCATTCATGGAAAGGTTACCCAACGCTGTGGTCTTTTGAGCTCTTACAAGGTTTTTTTTTAACAAGAAAACATTTGTATTCATTATTTCGACTGTCAGACACATGAGAACCCGCTGCTGCACCGTCAGATGAAGGCAAGGCCACACAGGGGGTGTAGTCGCTGGTACTGAGTGGGAGCTGATGACAGGCTCCTTGATTGCAATTAGCCGGCTAAATTAATCCCGTGGCCAAGGGATACGTGCATCCCACCCCAGCCCGAAGGCAGGTCAGGCTGGATGTGCAGCAGTCTACAGCACAGCAAAGGCTTGGGCCAACCCAGGTCAGCTGTGTCGTGGATCACTAACTCCTCGATGTACAATGATCTTCTGGACAGGATGACTAACTTCCACCCCTTGATCCACATACAATTGACCTTTCCTACGGGCACTGTAAATTGCAGATTATACCAGTAATTTTTTTTTTGGCTACAAGAAAGATTATTTTACAAAAAAAACCCCAACCCAATTACTAAAATTAATAATTTAAGAGTAATAAAACAAATATTCATTGTAAGAATAAGTGTGGGATAGCAGTCACCTTGGAGCTAGGACCATCAGAGGTGTCTTGCCATCAGGTTCCTCTCCTAGTCCCACGTATCCTAAGACAAGGTGGTGCACATTTCAGCAAACAGTCCAGTTATGGGATGTAGTAGACAAACAGGAGCTTTAGCGCTGCTGGAGGGCAGAGATGCCCAGCACTTCATATTCACTGGTACACAGCATGCAGAGATCCAAAGCAACACTGTGAGGCTCCACATAGCAGTTCTGTGTGACATAAAACAAAGACTTTTTTACATGCAGCATAACGGCAGTCTGGAGAATAAGTCTTATGAGGGAGCTGGGGTTGTTCATTCTGGAGAAAAGAAGGCTGAGGGGAGACCTTCTCACTCTCTACAACTCCCTGAAAGGAGGGTGTAGCCAAGGGGGGAGTCGGTCTCTTCTCCCAAGGAACAGGTGACAGGACAAGAGGAAATGGCTTGAAGTTGATTCAGGGGAGGTTCAGGTTGGATATCAGGAAAAATTTTTACACTGAAAGGGTTATTGCACATTGGAATAGGCTGCCCAGGGAAGTGGTTGAGGCACCATCCCTGAAGGTATTTAAAAGACAGGTTGACATAGTGCTTAGTGACATGGTTTAGTGATGGTTTTTATCAGAGTTGGGTTGATGGTTTGACTAGATGATCTTAAAGGTCCCTTCCAATCTAGACAATTCTATGATTGCATTAAATTCTTTACTGTGAGGATGGTGAGGCACTGGAACAGGTTACCCAGTGATGGAGCATCCACAACTTCCACATTCTCAAAGTGTTCAAGGCCAGGCTGGATGGGGCTTTGAGCAACCTGATCTAGTGGGGGGGTTGGAACTCGGTGATCTCTAAGGCCCTTTCCAACCTGAACCATTCTATGATTTAACAGCCCTATATGGCCAGTGAGAAAGTCTGATGGAGACTGGCAGCTAACAGTAGACTATGGTGGCCTAAATGAAGTCACACCACCACTGAGTGCTGCTGTGCCAGACATGCTAGAACTACAATATGAACTGGACTCAAAGGCAGCCAAGTGGTATGCCACAATTGACATTGCTAATGCATTTTTCTTTACCCCTTTAGGAGCAGAGTGCAGGTCACAGTTTGCTTTCACCTGGAGGGGTGTCCAGTACACCTGGAATCACCTGCCCCATGGGTGGAAACACAGTCCCACCATTTGCCGTGGACTGATCCAGACTGCACTGGAGAAAGGTGGAGCTCCAGAACACCTGCACTACATTGATGACATCATTGTGTGGGGTAATACAGCAAAAGAAGTTTTCAAGAAAGGTAAGAAAGTAATCAAGATTCTTCTGAAAGCAGGTTTTGCTGTAAAAAGAGGTAAGGTCAAGGGACCTGCACGAGACATCCAATTCTTGGGAATTAAATGGCAAGATGGCCGTCACCAGATCCCAATGGATGTGATTAATGAAATAACAGCTATGTCTCCCCCTGTTAACAAAAAGGAAACACAAGCCTTTTTAGGTGTTGTGGCCTTCTGGAGAATGCATATTCCAGGTTATAGTCAGACTGTGAAACCTCTCTATGAAGTGACTCAAAAGAAAAACGAGTTTGCGTGGGGTCCTGAGCAACGACAAGCCTTTGAGCAAATCAAACAAGAGATTGTGTGTGCAGTAGCACTTGGACCAGTCCGAAGAGGACAGGACATTAAAAATGTGCTGTACACTGCTGCTGGAGACAATGGCCCTACCTGAAGCCTCTGGCAGAAAGGACCTGGGGAGACTCAAGGTCGACCCCTGGGATTCTGGAGTCGAG